>NC_061104.1:40747549-40750049 GCF_015104395.2 Macrobrachium nipponense
AGAGTTCCGGAAGAACATCCAAGACGGATGGCAACACGCACAGTACACCAAGCGAGGATGACAGAGCGGATGGCCCACCAAATGGATCCCGAGTCGCTGCTGAGGAGATTCTTCCGTTTTTTTTTTTTGTTTTTTTTTTTAATAGCGTGTTGTGATTCCGTGAATCAAAGGTCCTCGCCCCAAAATAGCGTGATTAGTCCCGCAAACATTATTCAAAGCGGCAGCGACGCCTTCTGACGACACGGTTAGGAAATGCTTTCATTGAGAACGCATGTTGTTTGCATTGCCTTCTACCCCACCCCCCACCTACAGCTAATTAACTCTGATCACCCATCGATTTGCATGAATGATGCGAGGATGAAATTCAAAACACATCTGCCTATCGATTCAAGGTGTGAAAATTTGATACGAAAGCGAATGTTTGACCCAGTTCGAACTCACGTTGAGGGGAGGGACGTCTTTCTGAACACGTATAAAAAAAATCTAAGACTAGATAAAATGACTGATATGAATTGTTCGCGATATAAACCGGCGTCACAATTATCGGTACAAAGAAGCAGAGCATAAACAAAAATAATCTGCTTCTATAACAAGCACAAGAAAACCACTATACGTATGAAGAGCAATGCATATGACATTTATGTCAACGATAAACAAGTAAAAACTGGCGCCGAAGCTTCATCTGCTCAATCGAGTTTTCTGTACAACATATACAGCTACACAAAACCATCAGCTATGACCGGTAGTTTCTCAGTTGCTTACCAGAAGGGGTAGAGTGAGGGTTCGTCCCTTACCTCCGGAAATTGCTGCCAGACGCACGATCAGTGGCTATCTTTAACCTTAAATAAGAAAAAAAACTATTGGGGCTAGAGGATTGCAATTTGGTATGTTTGATGATTGGAGGGTGAATGATCAACACACCAATTTGCAGCCCTCTAGCCTCAGGAGTTATTAAGATATGAGGCCAACTCACTAGTTTTCCTTTACTAAAAACTACCCCAAAGCTTCCTTCAGTAACTCACAGTACGAAAGAAATAGGGCAGTGGATAAAACACTGCCAGGCCACCAGCCAACCAACCCTTTAACTTGACCACACAACCCGTCACAGGAATTCCCTAAAGCTTTCATTACAAAGTTAGTAGCTGGCTGGGAACTACTAAATATGCTCCTCTCCAAACTTCCCAAAACTCTCTCTCTCCTCTCTCTCTCTCTCTCTCTCTCTCTCATCTTACTTTACCGGTCAGGGATCAGTGCTGCGACGAAGTTGTTAAAGTGACATTATTCATGACCTGTTCAATAATGCAGAGAGAGAGAGAGAGAGAGAGAGAGAGAGAGAGAGAGAGAGAGAGGTGGAGAGAGAGGATGAGAGAGAGAGAGTGAGGGCGGGGCTTCACATTAGGAAGAGAAGGCAGGCAAGAAAGAAGGAAGGAGGAGGAGGAGGAGGAGGAGGACGGGGCTAGCTAGTCGAAACCAAACCTACTACTAAGTTGGGGACGAGTCGCCCTCAGGCCAAGTTCTGTAGATGCCAAACTAATAATATTCGGGAATTAGTTGGTCGAAGTTCCAGGTGGGCCAGAGAAGTAGGGGATTGCACAGTCACTTCAAGGGGAGGGACTGTTCTCCTTTACACATCACGGCTGAAGAGGGTGCACAACAGCTACAATGGGTCAGGAGATTGATTCGGGGAAAAGAAACAATGCGTGATCCGACCTCCTGCTTACTCAGGACACGTGATAGATTTTCCCCTCACGCCTAAGTTGTCAACATTACATTCTTTACCTTTTAACGTACATTAAAACGCGCTAAAATTCTACGGCCAAATAGAGCCTTGTTTCACCAACGAAAACTAAAATAAATACGCTATATCTTATTAGAAATAATTTGTACCGTTTGACATGCAATTTATCTATCTTTTACATTTTCATTCTAATAAATAAATCATAAATATCCTATCCTAAAATTCCTGTATTTTTAACTCAAAGCAAAACACCTTGTTCAGACCTTTTTTGGGCTCTTCCACTGACCTTCCTAACCCGCCAACAAGAACAACAACGAAGTAGTTTGAAGGCTTACTCCCCGTGTAAGTGAATACTACAATGGCGACGCAAAAGCTAAGGAAAAGGACAAAGGTAAACAATGATGGTGACACTAAGGAACGACAATGGAACGACAGAGGGAGGTCAGATGAAAACTCGGAAGAAGGGGCCCCGGCGAGAGAGAGAGAGAGAGAGAGAGAGAGAGAGAGAGAGAGAGAATTCTCGTATTGAGGACTTGAGAAATTATGGAACGGTGGAAAAGGTCCAGGGAAAATCCGTAAAAAGGGAAATAACTACCATGTAATGGAACTGCTAAAAGGGACTGGAAACAGTTCTGAAAATGCGAGAATAGAATACATTGATATAATGAAAATAACGGCTAAATATTACGTCAAAAAGGACCTACAAAAATAACCAGCAAAGAATTCGGAAAGAGGGGAAAAGACAATGGAAGATCTACGGAT
>NC_061104.1:40755049-40767329 GCF_015104395.2 Macrobrachium nipponense
TGGGAGAGAAAGACAGTTTGTTTGTTTGTTTGGATGGTGTTTTTACGTTGCATGGAACAAGTATGGTTATTCAGCAACGGGACTAACGGCTTAACGTGACTTCCGAACCACGTCGAGAGTGAACTTCTATCACCAGAAATACACATCTCTAACCCCTCACTGGAATGCCCGAGAATCGAACCCGCGGCCACCGAGGTGGCAGGACAAAACCATACCGATCACGCCACTAAGGCGCTTCTTTCTAGACAGTAAATACAAGTGAGAAAATGTCAAATATTGACGGTCAACATATCAGTTTTCCAATAACTTATAACACATGAAGTTTTAAACCCAAACTGCTGTTGTGCTGTTGCTGTGGGGGAGGGGGGCGCGTAGGACAGCCCTATAGAAAAGCCTAAAAATGTCTGGAAAAGGTGATTCGCATCGAGTTAAAGATACAGGAATTTTAGGATAGGATATTTATGATTTATTTACTAGAATGAAAATGTAAAAAAATAAATAACATGCATGTTAAATAGTACAGACCAATTATTTCTATTAAAATATAGCGTATTTATTCTCATTTTCGTTGGTGACATAACGCGCTACTTGTCCGTCGATTTAAGCACGCGCCTCGGGTAAGCTGGAGGTCGAATCACGCCTTGTTTCTCTTCGTTTACCGGGTCTGGGCTAGAAAAGTGCGATAGTTGTGACGACTATGTGGCCCTCATCTCAAAATCAACAAGTATGCTTCATCTAGTATAATTTGCCATTAATAAAACAACCTTCTTGATTGGGAAACTTTAATGGCCGCTCATCAAGCGGACACGAAACGTACGGACGGACAGACAAATCCGTCACATAGTTGTCTTTTACGGAAAACTAAAAATCTGGCTCAGCAAAACATCATTGTGGGAAAAAAGCAAGATTCACCAAATTTGCGACAGTTTCCCTTAACTCCTTACGAGTTGGACAGAATTCAGCAAGCGGTCAGGTTGGTGTAGATATGTGAAAGGGATCGACTAAGATACAGGTTTGATTTAATTTGATTTATATAGATTTTTGGCATTATGCCAAGCACTGGGGCTAGTGAGGCCATTCAGCGCTGAAACGGAAACTGACAGTAAAAGATTTGAAAGGTTTTAAAGGAGGAAAACCTCAAAGCAGTTGCACTACGAAACAATTGTTAGGAGAGGGTGGACAGTAAGATGCAAGAAAGGGAATATGAACAGAGGTACAGTAATAGGAATGAAAGTAGTTGCAGCTAGGGGCCGAAGGGACGCTGCTAAGAACCTGAAGTAATGCCTACATTGCACCGAATAAGGTGCACTGACGGCAATAATCCCCTACAGGGACTAAGGTACTGGTCAGTGAAAAGAAAGGGGGCAGACCCTTTTGGTGTCTAGATGTCAAATCCCAGTCTTGTTCCGTATGCAAAGCGGCAATAAAAAAATAAAAAATAAATAAATAAAAAAACCGCTTGGTCGAAACATACAGGTACGAAAAAGTGGAAGGGCTTCAGCAACACTGCATAGAAATGTAGTTTCTTAAGATGGAAATTATCTAAAAGATTCTAGAAATTTAAGAAAATGACGAATGACGCACAACTGAAGGTCAAGCTGAATATAAAGGAAACTCATTAGGATACACCAGTTGCCAAACAGCTAAAAACAGTGGGTAAAAAATCGAAATTCATTCAGGGTACGCCCACTCGGCAGAGAGAGAGAGAGAGAGAGAGAGAGAGGAGAGAGAGAGAGAGAGGAGAGTCCCACCAGCAGCTACCTGACACCACCCCCCCAACCCCCAACCCCAATCCCGAGGGCCAAAAAGCACCCCTTATCTCAATAGCTGGGCTACGCATTAGCTTATTTATAGACCATTTTACATCGTCCATTTATCCTTACTTGCATCATCCGTCCTTTTCGTACGATACCTTATACTACCACCAATCTCGCTTGACAATGGAAACACGGGTATTCACTTCCGGTTTTTAGAAACAGCGCATTGGTGGACTAATGCAAGCACAGTATCCAGATAGTGGGAGGGAAGGGGGGGGGGGGGCCTTTTGTAAAACCCCTTCCTGCTCCCATACCATCAGGGCAGCTTCCCACGCAGTATTAGCTGCTGCTATGTCGCCATGATATTCATATTCCCTCTTTATTCATATATATACTATATATATATATATATATATATATATATATATATATATTATATATATATATATAAGAAAATATCAGGACGTCAGTGACGTCATCGATCGGCAAACACGAGAGGACGAAATTATTATCAACTAAAAAATTCCCCTTCTGGTTTACATATATGAAAATATATCAATTCCGAGGTAGAGCAAATTAGATTATTAGAGGACATAATAAATATATATATATATATATATATGTGTATATATTATTTATATATATATATAATATATATATATAATATATATATATATATACACACACATATATATATATATATAATATATATATATATATATATATATATATAATACATTATACATACATGTGCGTGTATTATATAAGGCTTTTTATCACATCACCGTGATTCATATACAACCATTTAGCTACAAATGTCGTTTAATATCAAATTCCCGCTACTTGGGGAATATCCCCCGACGGGGAATATGATCACTGACGGGTCTCGAGCGCTCGACGCAGTACCTCCCAACGACTCGAACTGTGTTGACGAATGTTCGAGCCCCTTCAATACGGATCCATTTATCACGTATATAATTCGCCGCCGCTGGTCATTCCGGAAGCAAAGTTACCGGGATTTTTACATTAAACGAGAGAGAGAGAGAGAGAGAGAGAGAGAGAGATTGAGAGAGAGAGAGAGAGAGAGAGAGAGAGAGAGGGGGGTAAATAATTGAGATGATAATACGTTTACAAATGAATCAAAATTAATTGCCTGCCCTTCAGTCACACTCTCCTTTCGCTGCGTCGCCATTCTCTCTCTCTCTCTCTCTCTCTCTCTCTCTGTTACTACTCTTCCCGTAGAGTCATCCTCCCGAGCCTCACAAATCCTCAACTTCTAAAAGGACAGTCGTATAGAAGGGGTGTGGTGAAACCTATTCCCCCAGCAAGGGGTTTCAACTTTTCCAGACTACTTAGTAGAGAGAGAGAGAGAGAGAGCATCAAGGAGGGTTTCAACTTTTCCAGAAGACTTAGTAGAGAGAGAGAGAGAGCATGGCGAAGACGCAGCGAAAGGAGATTGTGACAGAAGGGCAGGCAATTTTGATTCATTTGTAAACGTATTATCATCTCAATTATTTACCTCTCTCTCTCTCTCTCTCTCTCTCTCTCTCTCTCTCTCTGTCGTTTAATGTAAAAATCCCGCTACTTCGGGAATGACCAGCGTCGGGGAATTATATAAGTGATAGATGGATCCGTATCGAAGGGGCTCAACTTCCCCAGACTACTAGTATGTATATATATATATATATATATATATATATATATATATATATATATATATATATATATATATATATATATATAAGTCATATCACATTTCCGTGATTCATATACATATATCGAGCTACAATGTCCTTTAATATCTAATTCGCTCTACCTCGGAATTAATATATTTTCATATATGCTTAACCGAAGGGGAATTTTTCTCGATAATAGATTTGCCTGGACCAGGGCGCGAACCTATGGATCCTTTCAAACCCAGGAACGTCAGTGAAGCTTTTCCTACTACACCACCGCGGAGAGGTTAAAAGTTCATGTCGCCTCTCACCTCATATACCTTTTGCGCGCAGGTAATTAGTTGGTTGGAGACAACATCAACCCACCTCGACTCCGGTAGGGTGTGTTTAGTGCTTTTGACAGCACGTAGCCAATCTATAAGTCATATCACATTCCGTGATTCATATACATATATCGAGCTACAATGTCCTTTAAATATCTAATTCGCTCTACCTCGGAATTAATATATTTTCATATATGCTTAACCGAAGGGGCGGGGAATTTTTCTCGATAATAGAGTTTGCCTGGACCAGGGCGCGAACCTATGGATCCTTTCAAAACAACCCAGGTAGAGCGAATTAGATATTAAAGGACATTGTAGCTCGATATATGTATATGAATCACGGAAATGTGATATGACTTATAGATTGGCTACGTGCTGTCAAAGCACTACAAACACTACCGGAGTCGAGGTGGGTTGATGTTGTCTCCAAACCAACTAATTACCTGCGCGCAAAAGGTATATGAGGGTGAGAGGCGACATGAACTTTTAACCTCTCGCGGTGGTGTAGTAGGAAAAGCTTCACTGACGTTCCTGGGTTGAAAGGATCCATAGGTTCGGCGCCCTGGTCCAGGCAAATCTATTATCGAGAAAAAATTCCCCTTCGGTTAAGCAATATATGAAAATATATTAATTCCGAGGTTAGAGCGAATTAGATATTAAAGGACATTGTAGCTCGATATATATATATATATATATATATATATATATATATATATATATAGAGAGAGAGAGAGAGAGAGAGAGAGAAGAGAGAGAGAGAGAGAGAGAGAAATTCAATACCGCAAAAGAAAGCATCTTGTATGCAGGAGGGGAGAAACTGTTAAAAAGCTGCCAGTTGAGATATAACAACATTTTAAAGTCTGTTGAAGAATCCTTCTCTCTCTCTCTCTCTCTCTTTGCCAATCCTGGCATGTGGTGGAAGAAATTAGGTATTCACGCCTCCAACTCTCCAAACTCTCACTTCAACCGCCCCCCCCCCACTTCCCCCACGCCTACCTCTCATTCCACACCATCCCGTTTCATCTTCTTGCAAACCCGCCCCAAACCCCCCTCCAACCCAACACCCCCTCCCCCCTGCTAGGATTCGCACGACATTCCTCTACCCAGATCTGCAAGTAAATATCCAATTAATCTCCCCGTCCGCCCCCGCCCCCCCCAAACTAAAATCATCCCGTTCCCCCAGTCCCCCCACCCCCCGACCCCCCACCCCTTCCCGTAAGCATCCTAGATTACAGTCTCTCTCATCCGAACGAGTTCATTTGGATCTTTATTGAATTCTGAATGGGATTTCAAATGGTTCAGAACGATTTGTAAATGAATACTTCTACAGGGGCGCTCCCGCTGTGGGGAAGAATCACAATGGGGAGATTTATGGAAATTTATCAACGGGGGCGAGAATGGAATTCTGTACATGAATGTACTACTACTACTACTACGTGGCCTTCTCTATATACAATGATAGCGTTGGAGACCGTCAAGGTTAAGCCTTTCAAGTGGGAGTTAGGGCAGCAAAACGTCACGGCGATTGCGTGTCAGCGAAATTTAAAGAATGATTTTAGCTTCAAAATCTGTGTCAGAGAAATTTTAAAAATTATTTTAGCTTCAAAATCTGTCTTAGAAATCTAAAGAATGATTTTAGCTTCAAAATCTGTGTCAGAGAAATTTAAAGAATGATTTTAGCTTCAAAATCTGTGTTAGAGAAATTTAAAGAATGATTTTAGCTTCAAAATCTGTGTCTTAGAAATTCAAAGAATAATTTTAGCTTCAAAATCTGTGTTAAGAGAAATTTAAAGAATGATTTTAGCTTCAAAATCTGTGTCTTAGAAATTTAAAGAATGATTTTAGCTTCAGAATCTGTGTCAGAGAAATTTAAAGAATGATTTTAGCTTCAAAATCTGTGACAGAGAAATTTAAAGAATGATTTTAGCTTCAAAATCTGTGACACAGAAATTTAATGAATGATTTTAGCTTCAAAATCTGTGACAGAGAAATTTAAAGAATGATTTTAGCTTCAAAATCTATGACAGAGAAATTTATAAAATGATTTTAGCTTCAGAATCTGTGTCAAAGAAATTTATAAAATGATTTTAGCTTCAAAATCTGTGACACAGAAATTTAAAGAATGATTTTAGCTTCAAAATCTGTGACAGATAAATTTATAAAATGATTTTAGCTTCAGAATCTGAGTCAGAGAAATTTAAAGAATAATTTTAGCTTCAAAATCTGTGACAGAGAAATTTAAAGAATGATTTTAGCTTCAAAATCTGTGACAGAGAAATTTATAGAATGATCTTAGCTTCAGAATCTGTGACAGAAATTTATAGAATGATTTTAGCATCAAAATTTGTATTAGAAATTTAAAGAACGATTTTAGCTTCAAAATCTGTGTGTGTAGAGGCTACAAAGCTATTGATTATTACACTGTTATGCCCCTAGGCTAGGTTAGGTTAGGTTAATTCAGAATTGAACCTATCATTGATTTTGGGTGTAGGAAACATAATGAGATAATTTTCAAGAAGATTCTATGTTTAGTTATTCAGAATGTGCGTCCCGCTTTTTCCAGGGAAGGTTCCAGTACTCGTTTTTTTTATTCAGACAATGCACAGATATTTTTACCAATTCAGACTTTTTTGCCAGATCAATGGCGATTTTCTGTTGGCCCCCTGTTGCAGCAGCATTTTCCATTTCACGCCATACAGGGATATTTGTCATGGATTTCTGGTTCTTAATTGCAATTACGTTGCAAATTCAGCGGTACGATTTCACAGACCGGCTCAATTTCTCGCTGGAACGGCTCCCCCGATTTGTATCCCATACACACTGCATGAAGAATTCGCATGCCACACTGACTCACTCATTTGTATGCCATGTTCCTACCTACGCTGTTGCCATAAGGAATCTAATGCACGGTTATGCCACTGGAGTCGAACGACCATCAAGATTTGGAGACCTCTGGCAAGAAAATACAAGGTGTGTCCATAAAGTCCCAGTACCATTGCAAGTATTTATTGGTCAGAATGGTACTGGGACTTTTTGGACACCCTGTACAATACCTCTCCACGGGAGGATGGTCCAACGGCAAACACTTAAGTCAGTCAATTCGCCGAGTGCCCTGAACACGGCGTTATTGAGAGATACAGCCTGGATATTGCTGCCCAATGAAGTGCCAATGGTATAGATTACTGACATACTAATATACTTTCAGAAGAGAAGTGCCATGAGAGTTATGCTCCTCACTTGATGCCAGATGAGATTTTAGTTTTGAGTCATCGCATCTTAAAAACTACTGAGGCTAGAGGGCTGCAAATTGGTATGTTGGTCATCCACCCTCCAATCATCAAACATACCAAAATGCAGCCCTCTAGCCTCAGTAGTTTTAATTCTATTTGAGGTTAAAGTTAGAAATAATCGTACGTCTGGCAACGCTATAGGACAGACCACCACTGGACCGTGGCTCATACACCATTATACGATGCATTTTTTACTTGTTTATCTTCAAGCCAACGGCAAACAGGCTGGCTTTGTAAGTCATACTTGAAGTCGGGAAAGAAAACATTACCACCGTCTCCTCTTCGCGCGGTTACCGTCATGAAATAGCCAGGGGCATGATGGGGTTCAGTCTCATACCCTGTGTTGGCATTGCAAAGCAGCAAAGCCACCTCCCCACATCTGCGATTCCTCGTAGCCTAAAGTATGTGAGTTCCAGGGAGCGGATCTTTTCCCTCCATTTCTATTTACAACTAAAGGTTAGAGGGAAATATTAACCCATGTAAATAATTAATGTAAATCAACACAGAAATCCTCAGAATACATTTCATACAACGTCCGAAGTGAAAATCCAACAGCCGAATAAACTGTTTTCAATGATTCGTCAGCGGACCAGAGATGTCCGATGAGAATCTTGTGTAAAATTAATGCTATTTACACGATATAATTCAGTATATTTTCAGTAATCTGCTCATCAAAAGTAAAACGAAAGTTTTGGCAAAATATCAGCATTCCAATCATATATAAAATACGCTGAAGGATTAGCCACTGACCACTCAAACGCATATATAGTATATATATATATATATATATATATATATATATATATATATAGATATATATATATATATATATATATATATATATATATATATATATATATATATATATACTATATATATATATATAATATATATATATATATATATATATATATATGTATATATATATATGTAATATATATATATATATATATATATATATATATATATATATAAATAATATTTAATATATATACATATTATATATATATATATATATATATATATATATATATATATGCACACACACATACGTACACAGTAAAAAAAGGAATTACCCAGATTACCGACACACGCATGTAACCCAGTATACATATATATAGGTAGTACAAAAGTGCGCCAGAATTGATCATTCATTACACAAGAGACCTTATCCTTACAGACCTTACAGTTTCGTTCGGGTTGCCCCAGGTCCCTCAGTGTGAGGCGCCTCTAATGTCTACCAGAGAGTTGCTAGTACTTCTTCCGGTATATTTTGCATCTTCCAATCTTGGATGGTCTGGGATGCAGTTTAGATATTTGTCGAGCTTATTCTTAAACACATCTACGCTCACTCCTGATATATTCCTCAGATGAGCTGGCAACGCATTGAATAGACGCTGCATTATCGATGCTGGTGCGTAGTGGATTAATGTCCTGTGTGCTTTCCTTATTTTTCCTGGTATAGTTGGGCACTATTAATCTACCTCTGCTTGCTCTTTCTGATATTTTAGTTCCATGATATTTTCTGTATTCCTTCATATCTGTTTCATGCCTAGAAATTATCATGTAGCGTTCTCTTCTCCTTTCTAGACTATATTAATTTTAAGGATTGTAGTCTTCATCAGTAGTCTAGTCCTTAACTTCTTCTATTCTAGCTGTAAAGGACCTTTGTTACACTCTCCATTTGTGCAATATCCTTTTGATAGTGTGGGTACCATATCATATTGCAATATTCAAGTGGACTACGAACATATGTTTTATAAAGCATAATCATGTGTTCAGCTTTTCTTGTTTTGAAGTGCCGTAACAACATTCCCATTTTGCTTTACATTTTGCCAACAGAATGGCTATTTGATCTTTGCATAACATGTTCCTATTCATCATCACACCAAGGTCTTTAACTGCTTCCTTATTTGTGATTGTCTCATTATTAGGTCCCCTATATGCATATAGCTTTCCTTCTCGTCTCCATAATTTATTGATTCAAATTTATCAGAGTTAAATACCATCCTATTTACCTCTGCCCAATCATATACTTTGTTAAGGTCTCTTTGTAGAGCGTTCCTATCTTCATCACAAGTAATTTCTCTACTATTCTTGTGTCATCAGCGAAACTACTCACTACCGAATCCTTAACATTACTGTCTATGTTTCTTCAATCATATAACAAACGATATTGCAGCTAGCACCGTACCTTGTGGCACACCGGATATTACCTTGGTTTCATCCGATTTCTCATCGTTTGCAATAACTATCTGTTTTCTGTTGTGTAAAAATTCTTTTAACCATCTTCTACTTTATCTACGATATTGTGTTTTCTAATTTTCTTTGCTAATATATTATGGTCTACTTTGTCAAAAGCTTTTGCAAAGTCTAGACCACATCTGTTTCATTTCGTCTTTTCATATTTTTGAAATATGTTCTCACGGTGGACTAACAGTTGGGTTTGTGTACTTTTCCAGGGTACGAAACCGTGTTGTCCATATTAAACAAATTATTTTTTATTAAATGTTTCATAATATTTTTCTTCATTACCCTTTCATACACTTTCAATAATATGTGATGTTAGACTCACAGGCCTATAATTACTTGCCTCTAGTCTTGATCCACTTTTGAAAGTAGGGGTGATATATGCTAATTTGTGCTCATCATAAATCTTGCCTGTATCTACACTTTGTCTTAATAATATTGCAAGTGGCTTTGCGATAGAATGAACTACTTTCTTTAACAAAATAGCAGGGACTCCATCCGGCCCTGCAGCAGCTCCATTTTAATTTTCATTAATTGCCTGCACAATATCAGCTTCATTAATTTCTATGTCAGCTAAATATTCACTAGTTTTCGTCCCTTACTTCTATATCATTATCTTCATTAATCTAGGGGTTCTAGGGGTGAATTCTCTTTTATATCGTTCTGCCAGTATGTTGCAAATTTCCTTTTTTTCATTCGTTAATCTCCCAATTCAATTCATCAGAGGCCTATTTCTATTCTTCGTTTGGTTCATCTTCTTCGCATATGAGTATAATAGTTTGGGGTTTTGCTTGATATTTAATATCGTTTTTTCTTACCAAGTCCGTTTTTTCGTTTTCTTGATTGTATAATCTTTTGTCTGCATTTCTATCTTACTTTTTAGTTCTATAACTTTCCATGCATTTTTTTCTTTTGCAAGACCTTTTTTCCACTTTCTGATTTTCTGGAACAAGATCCTTCTGTCTCTTGGTATGCATGAATGATGTTTACTTTTCTTCTTCGGTATATATTTATATCCACTATTTTCCAATATTTATATAATATCTCCGTATTTACCTTATGTCATCACTTACGAAAATGTTATCCCAATCTTTGTTTGTTTTAAATTCTTCATTAATTTTCTGAGAGAGAGAGAGAGAGAGATTGAGAGAGAGAGAGAGAGAGAGAGAGAGAGAGAGAGAGAGGCTAATTACTAAGCTTGCGTTACCACGACTATGGCCATCGACGCCGAAAAAATCTAATTAGCCATCAATAATTTGCAATAAAGATACGTTATTGATCCTTTTTAAACACATACGCGGTTGAGAGAGAGAGAGAGAGAGAGAGAGAGAGAGAGAGAGAGAGAGAGAGAGAGAGAGAGAGAAAAGATTTTAATTCTTGAAGCTAACTTTTGTACATGTCATATTAAAACTGGTCGAACAGAAGGCATAATCGCATGAATACCATTTCCAGTATTTGCCGAAAAAAAGGAAAATACGAAAAAAAAAACCCGACCAACACAAAGGAACGTGAAATTGTTATTTGAAAGTGCAAATGCAATTGCATTCTGTACTGATGGGCCACCAAAAGCGAAAATTTATTTTATCTGTGTACCGCATAGCATATTTCGTCACAGCAAAAATCCCGACCGGGATATATATATATGTCGGTTCCGACCTATGACTTTCCGACCCTCTTCCGATTTCATTCGAAATAAATGGAGTAAGACAGTGGTTTCCAACCTGTGGGGCGCCCCCCGCACCCCCTAGGGGGAGGGGAGTCGAAGGGTTGCCAGGGGCGGGCGCCAATGCTTGATGAAGGGGATAATTATATCTGAAAACTATTAATTATGATGGAATTCAGAACTTCAAAATATTGAAAAACATTTCATATATAAATATGAAATTCGATTGTCTAAATATATAAACTATTTCAAATCCTATATTAAGGAATTAATACATACACACACACACACACACACACACACGACACACATATATATATATATATATATATATATATATATATATATATATATATATATATATAATATTGTGAATTATTGGTATGTGCAGACTATGCCAGTAAATTACAGTATTTAAGGAAGGGGGGAGCAGAGAATGTACCCTTCAATGAAGAGGTGGGGCGACAATTAAAAAAGGTGGAAACCACTGGAGTAAGATATTCAAGATTATCATAAACACCTTAATAATTAATTAGGGCCCCACCCGACGGGACACATGAGATTCGAATGGACTAAACTGAATAAAAAAATTTCGGGCACATGCCATGCGCTGGGACCCACGAGGCCATTCAACGCTGAAAAAGGTCGACTGGACAGAGCTGAATATAAATTTTTCGGCCACAGGCTAAGCACTGGGAGCCGAAAGGTCAGTCAATGCTGAAAAAAAAGTCGATTGGACTGAACTGAATATTCAAATTTCAGCCACAGGCCAAGTACTGAGACCCACCAGGCCATTCAACGCTAAAAAACGTCGACTGGACTGAACTGAATAAAAAATTTCGGCCATAGGCCAAACACTGGGACCAACGAGGTCATTCAACGCTAAAAAAAGTAGATTGGATTGAACTGAATACAAAATGACCTCACATAAAATGAAAGAGCGGACTACATTTTTTTATTAAAGAAAAATAATTTGGTTAAATATTATTATTATACGTATTACATTTCAGTAGATGAAACCTATTCACATGGAACAAGCCCACCAAAGGGGCCACTGACTTGAAATTCAAGCTTCCAAAGAACATGTAGGTTTCAATCTCCCACCTCAGATCTCCCTTCACTGCAGCAGTAACTGACCACGATACATACCTAGTCATTTTTCACCGCCCCGGGGGAGACGCGAACCCGCCAAATCCGATTGGCATACCAAGCCGCTAACCGCTAGAAACTTGCTTAAAATCTGCCCGAGAGCGGCCACGCACTCGTGCCCTATTCATCGAGAATCACACGCTGATAAATTAAGACGCGAATGCTATCAATC
>NC_061104.1:40767829-40785329 GCF_015104395.2 Macrobrachium nipponense
GAGATCTTTTTATGAATACCAAAGTCTCATTACGACGAGAGAGGCAGAAGAAAACTGGGATCACTTACGAAGAGATTTATCATCATCATCATCAAAGTGTTCCAAGGACTTGCCTAACTCACTCTCTTTCTTCCAAAAGCTTTTTGCTTTCGCCATTTTCTTTTGAAAGTAACCTGCCACCTTTTCCTTAATTGACGACAACCACCCCCCCCCCCCCCCCAAACCCCTCGGCCCTTCTCATCATTTACTAAGCGTACGCAGGAATCAAGTCGCCTGGCCCTACTATTCGCTTAAAATCTCTCCTCACAGGTGTTTTTTCGAGAAAGTACTCTGTAAGAAGTCCTCCTTTCGCCGAACGACTTTCACTTTGATAGAGTTATCTTTCTGGCACCCCTTCTGTTAGCAAGAGACGTTTTCAAGACAGCAGAGAAACCACTCACCCTAATCTACTTCCCATTAGCCTCTCATTTTTTCACGGAATGTTTTCTAAAAACCGATCACCTGGTTCTAGTTGCGACAAAACTTCGACTTGCAAAGTGCACTCGCCAAAAAAAATTATTATAATATCAATAAGCACAAGTAAAACGAGCAATCGAGTTTTCTGTAGTGTATAATGCTGTATGAAATTCGGCCACGCCCCGATGGTGGCCTGAGTTGTTGGCACCTAAAGCGGTGCCAGACGTATTTTCATGGCTGACTTTAACTTTAAATAAAATATGAACTACCGAGGTTAGAGGGCTGCAATTTGCTATGTCTGATGATTGGAGGGTGGATGATCATATTATCAATTTGCAACCTTCTAGCCTCAGTAGTTTTTAAGATCTGAGGGCAGACAGAAAAAGTGCGGACGGAGAGACAAATAACCATCTCAACAGATTTCTTTTACAGAAAATTAAAAAGCATATCTGGCTTTTTCTGGTTCTCCTTCTCCCTTGGAGACATTAATTTGAGATTTATGCCTAATTTCCCTTTAAATATTCTATAGCTTTTACACTACTAACTATTGAAAGTAGAAAGTAAATTGAATTCTATATGGTGTCATTGACACAGATAGTTTCGTGGTCCGTTAATCCTCAAATCAGCCGATCCCCATCAGAAACCTCTGCCTCATAGAAGCATATTCCCGAACTGTAACCGAGTACCGGAACCTTCCCTGAATAAAGCGGGACGCCACATCTAAAAAACTAACCGTAAAATCTTCTTGAAAATAATCCCATTATGTTTCTTACATCCAAAATTATCCCAAAGTTACGACTGTGAACTGAACTAAACTAACCTCACCCAACCTAGGGGCATGCCAACAAAAAAAACCGGGGCTGGTGCAATACATGTTTACATCTCGCTAACAAGGGCATGGCAAAAAAAAAAAAAAAAAAAAAAAAAAAAAAAAAAAAAAAAAAAAAAAAAAAAAAAAAGCCCGAGGCATTACTAGTACACATTTCGGGAATCAGCGGGAATTCATCTCTGAAAACCTCGCGAGCCAATTCCAACTTCAACATTAAATTTTTAATAAATGTGAAGAATATAGATCGAGCAGATGCCAAAAGTGGCGGGAGACACTCCAAACCAAACTGAAAGATGTGAATACGAGAACGAATAAAACAAGGAAAAAAAATATTGCAACCACACCGATTATATCATTCCACTTTGATTAATGTTATATATCATGCCATAAACGAAAAACATAGATTCAGAACAATTCTTGATTGAAATATAACCTTCCGAAAGGCCTTATTATCTAGATGTAATTGGGGAGGCAATCAATCAAATTCATAATGGGATAAAAGCTTAAGATATTTTTTTCCAGGGATACAGTCCATTAACGATCGTAAATGACGGCGGGGAGATTAATCTTTTCCAAGAAACTGATGGTCTTACTTTTAATGTCTGTTACTGTGCATTTCACTCGGTTTAAGTAATTTATTTTTTATATGAATTCTTAAAAAATAGTCGGATCAGTACGAGAGTTTGGCAGAGCCTTAGTCAAAAGCTGCCGTAATTTTTTGTTAGCATGGTGCAGTATCAGAAGTAAACGGTTAAGTCAGTTTGTTCTTGAAAATTAGGAGAAATTAGTTAGTCACAAAATTATCGCTGGATTACCACGGAGTTTGTCACAAGAAAAAAAGAAAGAAAAAAAGAATATCAGTGTTAAGACATCTAAACGTAACATTTTTTCAGAGCTTATATTACCACCACCATCAACATATTCTAGTCATCATCAACATATTCTAGTCCCCATCAACATATTTTAGTCACCATCAACTTATTCATGCCACTATCAACATATTCTTGGTCAGCATCAACACATTCTACATGAATATATTCTAGTCACCATCAACATATTCTAGTCATCAGCAACATATTTTAATCACCATCAACATATTCTAGTCACCATCGTCATATTCTAGTCACCATCAACATATTCTAGTCGCCATCGAAATATTGGAATCACCATTAACATATTCCAGTCACTATGAACATAATATAGTCACCACTAACATATTCTAGGGGCCATCAAAATATTTTGCATCAACATATTCTAGTCACCATCAACATATTCTAGTCACTAACAACATAGCCAAGTCCCCATCAACATATTTTAGCCACCGGCAACATATCTTAGTCACCATGAATATATTCTACATCAACATATTCTAATCACCATCAACATTGTCTACTAGTCACCATCAACATATTCTAGTCACTGCTTCACTGGAAGGATCTGATTCTGAAGATGATAAAATCAAAATTTATTTGATTATTAATACTGTCGCTTTCAGCTTCATCAACACTAACATTAGCAACTGCTAACTTTATTTCTTTCTTTTAAACTTACAACAGAAACCATCAATTGTATCATTTTGATAATCAAGGAGTCTAACGGAGGCCATAATAGCAATGCCCCGCAGTTTCCAAACATTTATACCGCACAGTCCTTAAACCATTAAACTAATAAGAGGAAAGCAAACCGGAATGATAAATGAGAGAGAGAGAGAGAGAGAGAGAGAGAGAGAGAGAGAGAGAGAGAGAGAGAGAGAGAGAGAGCCAAACTAAGTGTATCAGCGAGATACAGAAGAGAGATCATACAATCTTGATATTACCCAAACACTATTTCAGAGAGAGAGAGAGAGAGAGAGAGAGAGAGAGAGAGAGAGAGAGAGCTGCCAGGCAAGCCCAGTCTGGAAACAGTAGATAGGACCAGAGCGCAAACAACACCTAATGATGTAACCCGAGGCAGGCTCTCTCTCTCTCTCTCTCTCTCTCTCTCTCTCTCTCTCTCTCTCTCTCTCTCTCTCTCCAGGGAGAAAATAACAGAGCAAAAAAAAAAGAAAAAAAAAGTACGGCGAAACAGAAAACACAGCCTTTCCCTGCTACTCTCTCGCATAACAAGAGGGAAAATTAGCATCATTATTTTAAGGTCTCGGGGAAATAACAGGACGATTCCGTATCTCGGGCTTATGCTGATGGCATCGTAAAATTACGAAAAAACACAATATGCAATCTCTGTACATTTAGCAGGAGACCATAAGTAAATTCTAAGGGAAAACCGTTATTAATATTATATACGAGCTTGTTGGCGTGTATGTGTAAGTGACTCCGTCGTATTTACAAACGAGCCACAAAGTTGTACTTTTGGTTTGCATTAGCAAACTTCAGTTGGTTTGTCTTACTCCATCTCAGTTATGTCTCCGTTGAACTGTTGAGGATATTCTCTTGATATTTAATTCTTACTTCCATCGTGAGTCTTGGGTAAGTAGCGGAAACACAAAGTATCCAAAATATACTTTATTTCAAGATTCACATCTTGGGTAGAATGCAGAGGAGATTCTGAATAGATGTTTGGACTACAAAGAGCAGAAGAAGTCTGAGATACAATACGTTTACAAATCATAGGCAAGCAAACCTAATCAAAGATAAAGTCATATGAACTAACGTACTTAATGAGGTTAGGACACGTCACCTTCTCGTTCTCGTGAGAGTCAAAATGGTTCCCAGGGAAGGTATTGTTGACGTGTTTATGTTCTACATATATTCTGCTCATATAAGGTGTTCACACACTTGGATTTTGGGCAAAGTTTCCTGCATGACCTCCTTGGCCTCTGGCCTGATTCATGTTTACATGCATTATTATTCATTCACACACATTATTATTCATAATGTAAGTTATTATTCACATTCTTATTCATAATGTAAGTTATTACATAACTGCTGTCATCCCTACCCTCTCCCGATCACCTCTACATACCCCGCGCCACTCGAGGCGGACAAATAGGTTTGCATGAAAAGGGTTGATATCTTCCCAACCCTCCCATTCACATACCCCAACCTACCCAGCCCCAACCACGTGATAAAGGTATTATAATTATAATTATATTATAATTATATATATATATATATATATATATATATATATATATATATATATATATATATATATTCGTTAAAAGCAATTGCTTTAGTGGCATCAATAAATTTCTTGCAGGTATCTTATTGATGCCACTAAAGCAATTGCTTTTAACGAAAATTGTATTAGAGAAAAAATGCGATCTGTAAGTACATTGAAAATAACGAAGACATCTTCACAGTTAACAGAGTGATCTTAAGTAAAACGTCACAAAAAAAAAATTATCACATATCTTAAGTCTAGTTATTCCTTAATGCATTTCCAGTCCTTCTCGTGAGCACAACTACCTCACCCGACTGACCACATTCTCCTCCTCCTCCTCCTCCTCCTCCTCCTCCTCCCCTGCACTTGCCCTCAGGCTTCCGGCAGTTGAGGTCCTTCTCAACAACGCCTGGCCTCACAAATTTCAAGACCATCCTTCTTTCTTCAGGAAGAAATTTCCGCAAACACAGCTTAATTACAACTTCCCTCTGCAACAGACACACCTTCATTACGACACTTCTTTTTCAACATCCAGAATTTTTTTTCCTACCCTCTCTGCATGAATATTTATATCGTTTACCTTTCACACTCAATATGGCTGGGGGGGGGGGGCCCTGTTTGAAATAATCGAGATTTCCTAATTTTTTTTTGTGCCTCAAAATTTTATCGGCGGAGACTATGATAGCCAAGGCGCTTTCCATATCTTGATTACAGTCATGTTATATTGTATTCATTATAACTAATTTTCATTAGTAAAATTCTTCAAACTACATTGGAAAAAAAAGAGAACAAAATCGTGATGTGTGTTACCTAATTTTTCACATACTTACTTGCAACTGTTTATACTCATTGTCCTCCATCTCACACACACACACACACACACACACACACACTATATATATATATATATATATATATATATATTATATATATATATATAATATATATATATATATATATATATACATACACCAAATTGTAGAAAGTTAATCCTATATTCCAGACAGCCAACTGTCTCTCTCTTCAGACAGTTTGTTCTCTGAAATAAAATATTAATACAGCAGTTTGGTGCTTTTATGGACTCACTTTTCATTAGATGGAATTCTGTTTTATAATACAAGTATTTCACATTCACATTATGTTAAAAACACACACACACACACACACACACACTCACACACACACATATATATATATATATATATATATATATATATATAGTATATATATATATATATTATATTGATATGTGTGTGTTTGTTTCTTTGTTTGTACGGTGCTTTTACGTTGCATGGAACCAGTGGTTATTCAGCAACGGGACCAACGGCTTTACGTGACTTCCGAACCACGTCGAGAGTGAACATCTATCACCAGATATACACATCTCTCACTCCTCAATGGAATGGCCGAGAATCGCACCCGTGACCACCGAGGTAAGACGCAAACACCCTACCAACCACGCCACTGAGGCGTGTGTGTGTGTGTGTGTGTGTGTACAACTGAATCAAGAAAATATGGAACGTGATGAAAATAATATGAAATAATAAACAAAATCCACGAGGGAAAGAGAAGCGATGGATTCCTGCAAGGCTCTTCGACTTCTTGTCCTTCACTTTGCAGTAAAGGACGAGAAGTCGAAAGGCTTTATATATATATATATATATATATATATATATATATATATATATATATATATATATATATATATCGGTGCCATGAAACATATTGAATTCCTTTTTTTAAAATGCCTTTAATGGACTCATTAAACACCAAGTTATCTTGTTTTCTTACCAATGTTCACATTGACTCAACTTACGGGACATTCTTTCAATATCTTATCACTGGACGACTACGATTATCCAATGTAAATAAGAATGAAGCTTACTTATCAAAACTATCTATAGCAGGTACTGTAGGCTACTAATCCACAAGGAACAAGGCCGATACAAAAGCTTCAAATAAAGCTTATTTTCCAGCGAGACCTGAATCTGAAAAATCTAAAAATACCTCCGCAACATCTTTTCTCCAGGTTCTAAATATACAACATCAAAGGAAAACTTCAAAAAGGCCATTAGCTCCGCCGGGTTAAAAATAGAAATTTCAAGAGTTCAATTAAATACTCTAAGCTCATCTCCTGCCGGCTCCGCGAAGACTCCTCTAAGCGCATCCAGGCCCTATTGTTTGGCGAGAGCTAAAAATAGCTCCGAGAGCGATCCTCGGGGACGAGTCTTCGCTGCAGCCCTCAAAAAACCTTGCGCGGGAGTAAGAGCAAGCTGGAGGAATCCACGTTGGGAAAAGGAAGAATCCGCGTTGGGGAAGAGAAGAATCCATGCTTGAAAAAGATAAATCCTTGCTGGGAAAAGAAGAATCCATGTTGGAAGAAGATGAAGTCCATGTCGGGAAAAAGAATTCATTTTGGGAAGAGAAGAATCCTTTTTGGAAAAACATAAGTCCATTTGGGAAAAGAAGAATCCATTTGGGAAAACAAGAAATCCCTGTTGGAAATGAACAATCCATACTGGAAAAAGATGAATCCATGCTGGAAATGAAGAATCCATGCTTAAAAAAGATAAGTCCATCTGGGAAAAAGAAGAATCCCTGTTCGGCAAAGTTCCAAATTGGTAAAAGATAATTCCATGTTGGGAAATAATAATTTCAAGTTGGGAAAAGAAAATTCCATGTTGGGAAAAAGAAGAATCCATACTGGACATGAAGAATCCATGCTGGAAAAAGAAGAATCCATATTGGAAAAAGAAAAGAGAACGAAAGAGAGTAGAAAAGGTTTTACTCCATCGTCAGAGGCGAGATCATGTTAGAAACATGAACAACATGAATTTTCTCTTTTTTCAACGTCATAACACTGCTGATGTCAGGAAAAAGGTTAACAATAACATTTTACTAGATTTTAACAAATACAGGATAGAAAGGGTCAAGATTACGAAACAAATTATCTGTATATTATAAGACTATAGACATTTAATGTTTAAAAAAACGGGGTCTTACGAGGCTTAGAACAATATTGGAAAGAGAGCCACCGTTACAAACAGAAACAAATAATGCATTTTAACGAGATCCAAGACATCCTACGTTAGATTAAAAAAAAATCGTAAAATCCTCTGAATTTCACAAGACAATACTGCTAAATGTTTCTCAGGATTTTACGAGATATCAGGAGACCGAATGAAATCCATTAAATTCTTCCAATTCTTGGAACATTATTTAGACGAAATAGGAATTATTATTATTATTATAATTTACAAAAGAGTTTCACCAGACCGTTGAGCTGATTAAGGGCTCTCATAGGGCTGGCCTGAAGGATTAAAATGAAATGGTGTATACCACGTTCAGGCCATTGGCCAAGCACTGGGACTAAATGAATAATGACAATGAAATTTTAAAAGCCAATATGCAAAAAAGCACATGCTCCCTCACTCATAAGACACACACATTAAATACATTTACTCACGTCTCCATCTGCACAATAAAGAAAAATAAAACTCATCGTATTTTTTCCTTTTTATTTAATTGAGATAAAATATATAGGAACCAGTAACTTGGGCAACCTTTGGTTTCTAAAACGACCGAAAAATGAAAATGACTGTTTACATTTTAAAATGGCCATTAATCCACCATCAGTCGGATATTTCGAGCAACTTCTTGTCCCACAACCACCAACACTCACCACCTGACTAATTAAGGACGCCTCTTGTTTCACGAATGAAAGAAAGAAAAAGAAAAAATAAAGAAAAGTTGGTTATGAGGTTCGTTATGCTTATCCATTTCCGCTTTGCAAACAGAGAGCAGCGCCCTATTAGTGTATGAGCATCCTCCAAGCCAGGGGACGCCAGAGTTTGCCACTGATGCTCTTCTTCCAAGACGTAGCTGGGAGAGTTTCCTCTTTCTGAACGACAGTCTTTGTACCTACATCAAGTAATCATGTTTCCCTTACTCTGGGAGTAAGCCTTGTTATTCCAAGACGTAGCTGGGATCATCAAGTAATCAAGTTTCGCTTACTCGGGGAGTAAGCCTTGTTATTCCAAGACGTGGCTGGGAGCCCGACTGGACAACAGTCATTGTACTTTCATTAAGTAATCACGTTTCGCTTAATCGGGGAGTAAGCCTTGTTTTTCCAAGACGTAGCTGGGAGCCTGACTGGACGAGTCATTGTACTTTCATCAAGTAATCACGTTTCGCTTTCTCGGGGAGTAAGCCTTGTTATTCCAAGACGTAGCTGGGAGAGTTTCCTCTTTCTGGCAAAAGTCATTGTACCTTAATCATTTTTAGCTTTATCGGGGAGTAAGCCTACAAACTACTTTGTTGTTGTTGTTGTTGGGAGAGTAGGAAAGCCCTCTGGTAAAGCCTAAAAAAAAAAAAAAAAAAAATCTGAAAAAGTAGTTTCGCGTTGAGTTAAAGATACAGGAATTTTAGGATAGGATATTTATCATATATTATTAGAATGAAAATTTAAAAATTTGTGCATGTTAAGCAGTACAGATTAATTATTTCTAATAAAATGTAGCGTATTTATCTTAATTTTCGTTGGTGAAACAATGGGCTGTTTGACTAGATTTTAGCACGTGTCAAAGCATCGAGGTTGCGGTAAGAAACAAGTCAATGAAATTACTTTAGACATTTTACAATAAGAGTACAATAAAAACAGAGAAAGTCTTCGTCAATAAAAAAAATGGACCAAAAATAAGATAAAATAAAACCGAGAATAATAAGCTACCTTTACACATCCCTCAGATCTCGACCGGAATATTTTGGAAGCTTTTGAGGAGCCTCAGTTTATTTAGCATTACTACAGAAGATGGAGAAACATTACAGGAGGAGGAGGAGGACTGGCATATGTAGAATACATTATCCTTTCAACCTGCTAGAGAGAGGTCGAGTCGAAAAAGAAGAATGGCATATATTATATATATATATATATATATATATATATATATATATATATATCTATATATATATATATATATATATATATATTATATATATATATATATATATATATATTAATGATATATATATATATATATATATATATATATATATATATATATATAATACACATATTTGTCACGTGCTGTTTGGTGACTTATTGCTGATATGTATATATAATATATATATATATATATATATATATATATATATATATATATATATATATATATATATATATATATATATATATATATATATATATATATAGATAATCACGCAATCACAGTACGTATATACTGTAAATATATACATATTGTCCATACATGCGCGCACACACACACACACACACATGCATATACAACTTCGTGATCCTCTCTTTCCCTTTTCTATTCTTCGGAGAGAGAGAGAGAGAGAGAGAGAGAGAGAGAGAGAGAGAGAGAGAGAGAGAGAGAGAGAGAGAGAGAAATTCATGTGGGCGGCAGCGTACCCAACGTACTCCCAGCTCGGAAGCCATGAGACTTCTGGCTTTATTGAAACAAAAACAAAAATGGTTAACCAAACAAAACTACCGGTTAGTTCCTTAAAGTCAGTATAATAACAGGCCATCACAAAGCTAACAAGCTTCAGCATCTCGAAAGGACGCTTCGCTAAGCTGTATCCAGCTTAGACTTCCAAAATATTAAAACTGTAAAGCTTTAGAATCCAATGACAAAGCTTTGCTTTTCTCCTTTCAGCTTTAACTTTCGATAACGAGCATGGGACATAGTTTAATTACTCAAAAACAAGCTTTAAGCTTTTTCAGGCTTCGACTTAAAAAAAATAAAGTAAAAAATGCGCTGAAGCCGGCCGGAGTGGCCTGAGTTTTTGCGTTGCCAAACGCACTATCATGGCTAACTGTAAACTTAAATAAAATAAAAACTACTGAGGCTAGAGGGCTGCAATTTGGTACGTTTGATGATTTCATTTACAGAAAACTAAAACTTAACACCTGGCTTATTTGATCATCAAAAACCCAACAACCTTCGATCTTGATAAAGTTTAAAAAAACGTCCCTTTAATGTCCACGAGTTTGACCTGATGGAAATAACCAAGGCAAGCATATACGTACAAGTTGTAGTAACCCTCAAAAGTCTGCTGACAACCAGGCAAACAGAAAACAAGAAGTTGTACGAGAGATGTACAGACTCTGGGTGGCGTCCCGCACCAGTCAGTCATTCTATTCGCAATCGATACGGCTGCCTTTTTTCCACTTTTCCCAGGACATTGCTTCCTCACAGGCACACAATTCACTGCTTAGGTCATCAGAGGCAAAATGAGATTTAAATGTACTTGCTTGGGCCGCTTCGCTTGGGAAAAGAGAATCCTAACCACTTCAGTAGCCCTACGAAAGTGTATGTACGTATTTAAGTTTATACAAACGCACATATATGTATATATGTGTGTATATATAAATATACAAAGTATATATGCCTATTAATAATAATAATATTATTATTATTATTTCAGTAGCTGAAACCTATTCAGATGGAACAAGCGCGTAGGGTGGCCACTGAATTGAAATTAAAGCTTCCAAAAGCATGTTGGTTTCAACCTCCCAGCGCAGGACCCCATCCTGTAGCAGTAACTGATCATGATATAATATATATATAATATATATATATATATATATATATATATATATATATATATATATATATATATATATATATGCGCACAAAACAATAAACAATGAAACAGTATGTAAAGAGAAGGGTAAATATCAAATATAAAGTTTATAATAAGCCCCTTCTCTCTGCACGAGTACTATGAAGGTACCAAAACATAATATCTCTGAAATCTAAAATACAATATGACGCAGTTCCGGACAGGCTAAAGAACAAAAAAACATTTCCGGCTCATACATAATCTGATTAATTAAAGCTGGCAAAACCACACGTATGAAATATGAAATACACACCGAAAAGGATAAATGATTAACGCGCTCGAGAAAAATGCACTTAAAACTTTCGTGATTTTATTTTTTTAACTGGTCACAAACCTGATCGAACTGCAACCTCCACAACTCAAGAAATGCCAGTTATTATGCAAACTTCTGTAAATAGTATTGCAAACTTAATGAGAATGCTTGATTATATACGCACATATATTCGGAAGGTGGAAGAAGCGTACGGGAAAAAAACTATAAAAATAACATTAAAATGAATTAATTTAAAATTACGCTGTTTACAAATGTTACGGCCTTGCGCCGATGCAGATTGATTTAAGACTTTACCTGAAAAAAAAGAAAAACAAAATACAAATTTGGAAGTTAATGTTCTCAAAATCAAAACTGGTCATGGGGAACATAAACTCGAAAAATCCATGGAATATAAACATTCTCGCGATGTGCATATATATACGTATGTATGTTAGAGGCAGATAGCGGAACCAGGCATTTCGCGAACTGCCTGATATTTCAGGGCATGTAACTAAGGCCATTAATGCCTCTCGTTACAGATGCATAAGTTACGGACGGACAACTCCTTTGCTTCCTTTTGTTTACTCGGGAGAAATATGAGCTGTAACTGAATCCTGTTGTCCCGACCGGAAAATGGAAAATTCCCGGGAAGTGCTCTAGTATTGCACCAGCCGCGGTTTCTTTTTGGCCATGCCCCAAGGTTAGGTTAGGTTAGCCTGCTTCAGGAAAGTATCCAACAATTCATTTGAGTGTGGGAAACTTCATGGGATTATTTTTCAAGAAGATTCTATGGTTAGTTTTTAAGTTGTGGCAGCCCGCTTTTTTTTCAGGGAAGGTCTCGGTACTCGGTTACAGCCCCGAATGATGCTACCAGGACCTTCCCTGAAAAAAGCTGGGGACGCCATTTCTGAAAAAAAAAACTAATCAATCTTCTCCCCCCCCCCCCCCGCAAAAACCAGACTCATTATGTTTCCCACACCCAAACTACCGACTTCATAGTTTTCTGAACTAACCTAACCTAACCTAGGGGCATGCCCCATCAAAAAAAAAAAAACATCAGGGCTGGTGCATCAATACTACCGCACATCTCTGGAATCTATCACCCCGGGAGCCCCACCCCCTGGGGTTTCGTCCGCGTCCTGGATCCCTTGTATTTGTGTTCCAGAGACGCAGCAGGGCTGGAATTCATTCTCATGGAATTTAGCGGTGGGAATGGTTGTCCATCGAACCTTAGTGGAGTGAATTTGGCGTCAAGCTGATGTTGTGATCTCGGAATTTGGTAAGCAAAGTTGTATACATATATATATATATATATATATATATATATGTATATATATATATTATAATATATATATATATTATATATATATATTTATATATATATATATATTATATAATATATATAGATGTTATCGTCACATAAACAGTTATAATATTTTTTAGCTAACTGCATAGAAGTGAAAACAGGAGATGAGAGACGAGACTCGGTTTTTCAAACTTCACAGATTAAAGGGGCTCTATATTATATCAGGTTGTTAGTCCTGTGTTACAAGTTATGAAAACGTTAAATAATATATATATATATATATATATATATATATATATATATATATATATATATATATATATCATGTATGTATACAAACAAAGTAGTTTCAGCAAAATCTGCCAGTACGGTTGCGTGGTGAAACGAGTATAATTCAAAGTTCGCCTTGGAAGCAATAGAGAGGGGCCCAGAAAATTTTCGATAGATTGCATAATAGGAATGGAAAGGATAGGCCTTGATGTCCACGAAGCACGAAAACCAGCTCACTAGACTTGCGAATAGATCAGTGTGACGGTGGGGTCGACGCCTTCCTTGCTCATGAGTCGCCAGAGTAACAGCGTGAAACGATTTTTTGATGAAGTTTAGTTTTCTGTAAAAGAAAAGTAATGAGAAGGCTACCTGTCCGCCCTCAGATCTTAAAATCTACCGAGGCTAGAGGATTGCAAATTGGTATGTTGATCATCCACCCTCCAATCATCAAACATACCAAATTGCAGCCATCTAGCCTCAGTAGCCTTCATCTTATTTACGGTTAAGATGAACGTGCGTTTGGCAATGCTATAGGACAGGCCACCACCGGACCGTGGCTGAAAGTTTCATGGGTCGCGGGTCATACGACATAATACCGAGACCACCGGTATAATGTCCTTGATTATAGCTGTACAGAAAACTCGTTTCTTCGGCGCAATTTTTACTTCTTTGTTTCTATACATGGCTGAAAAAATGAAATTATTTCAGCAATTAATGCAATTTATTCGCATTTTGTATTGTTCACTTGATATATAACTAGGTCGAATATCGAATGCCTCGCAATCACAAATCTATTTACATAGATATTTATATTATACTGAAATCAATATATATACGCTTCAAACCAAATATGTTGTCTACTGTATATGATAAACAAATTTTGATTACTAAATGTTACGTCAACCACCCTAGGTTGGAAATTGGATGTCGTAATCTGGTGAGAGAGAGAGAGAGAGAGAGAGAGAGAGAGGAGAGAGAGAGAATCAACTAACCTCGGCGATGCAAACTAAGTGCTTCAGAGAGATACAGAAGAGAGATCACACAATCCTGATGTTACCCAAACACTATTTCAAAGAGAGAGAGAGAGAGAGAGAGAGAGAGTCCCTTACTCAAGAATTATCGATTTATACCAAAAATAAAAGTTTTAAAAAATCAGACTTATCTAGAATTTTTTTTTTATAGAAAGACCAACTTAGTCAAGTGACACTTAGAAATTATGTTCTCTTTATAAGGACATCCAGATATATGAGTTTCCCCTGGAAACGTATAGTTTCATCTGGAACCATATGCACAAAACATGCATACAGACTCTCCTGAAACCTAGCCCCCCCCACCCCCACCGTAAAAAAAAAAAAAAAAAAATGCTCCATCTGAATATATTTCATCAGAGAACAGATCGAATTACTATAGTTGATTCACATCAACCGTACATGTGATGTCTATCTAGGCCAGTCCCTTACGACGCTCCTGACTGGCTGTCGATAAGCCAATCGCCTGGCTGGAAACTGTATCTCTCGAGATTTCACACAGGCAGGATGTATGCCTCACCTCTCCTGAGGGATATGTCTTTCACCAATATCCCTCAGGAGAGGTGGAACATACATCCTGCCTATGTGAACTTTCGAGAGAGACTGATTCCAGCCCTGTAATTGGCTTATCAACAGCCAATCAGGAGCGTCGTTAGGGACTGGCCTAGACATCACATGCACGGTTGTTGTGAATCTACTATAGTTCCATCTACCCAAATACCAGTTAAACCTGCTTCATACCTACAGAAACATATCAACGAGGGTTGGGTCTTCCTAAAGATAAATGAAACGATACTGTTCCGTTAATATCAAGACTAAAACTTGACTTCCGGTTTCTGAAATTAATGAAATTCACCTTCCTGAAACCGATGGGTCCTCTATTGTGATATCCATAGATATATTCTGTAACTAGTCGCCGTGAAGGGGAGGTGAACAACAACAACAAGTCTTTGTGTTGTACGTACTTGTCTGAATATTTTCTGTCATGAAGTTTGAAATATAAAGTAGACTATATTTCTGAAGCCCCTCACTTTCCATCACCCACCCTTCTCTCTCTCTCTCTCTCTCTCTCTCTCTCTCTCTCGGACATACACACGCACGCACACACACAGGCGCACACTTAAACAAACACACGCACGCACGCACTTGCAAGCCATGGGTAGGAGGTGTTGGCATCGATCTACGAGTGCGTCTTCTAACTGGAAAGAGAGAGAGAGAGAGAGGAGAGAGAGAGAGATGGGGGGAAGGGGGATACAGCAGGATGCAGCATTCCCATCAAGGCAGTAGCACGCACGCACGCACGCACGCATGCACACACGGACACACACACACACACACACAAGAGGGTGCGTATCTGCATTCACGACTGCTCTTCAATTTCATATAGGTCTCTCTCTCTCTCTCTCTCTCTCTCTCTCTCTCTCTCTCTCTCTCCTCTCTCACCACCCTTTTCCCGTTCACCCGCCCTTTTATTTATCTACGTTTTATTCCTTTTATTCTATGATCTCCTGCCTGATCCTACTCCTCCTCCTCCTCTGATATCCTTCATCACTGATCTGAATTCTGGATTCAAGAGAAGTGGACTGATCTACTAAAAACCGAGAGATACACAGGCCAGTTGTCAACATGATGCCTACCCCCCCCCCCCCCCCCCCACCCCCCCCCCCCCCCCCCCCCCCCCCCCCCCCCCCCCCCCCCCCCCCCCCCCACCCCCCCCCTCTCTCCTCTCTCTCTCTCTCTCTCTCTCTCTCTCTCTCTCTCTCCAACACACAAACACAATGCAGCTAAACTTCCCTTAAGTTTTGATTGATTGACTGATCGATTTGCGCCAAATGGCGCTGCCGAAAAGGCGTTTTTAGCTTCGTTGGATTAGAAGCAAGACTCACGACGAGAAGATTTACCAGAAACATTCATTTGTGCTAATTGAGGTCCATAAAATGTGTATAATAATAATAATAATAATAATAATAATAATAATAATATTTAATAATAATAATAATAATAATAATATTTCGGAAGGACACTCTCTCGTAGACATATTTTGTTAAAAATGACTGCTGCTTCAGCACTATTAATCTTGTAGAGAAGACTCTACAAGATTAATAGTGCTGAAGCAGCAATCATTTTTAACAAAATAATGATAATAATAATACAAATCTACCCATAAATGAAATGTGATGACTTAACAGTAATTTTAGTCGGAAAATAATAGAATTTCCTTAATATGTACTTCACCTGAGATTTCATTTAAACTTTAACTGTTAGTTAATACACTGCATTAAACTGTTCTTATTTGGGTTTAGGTCTTAATATTTTTCTCATAATAAGGTTGTAATTTAAAATTTAATTTTAAATCACAACCCTAAAATGAGAAAGAGAGTAATGCAACTTTGGAAAAAAAATATGGGCAAATTAATTATGTGGGCTAACTAATAGTTCAAATTCAAATAAATCTTAAAGGACAAGATTTAACATCTGCAAAACTTTCAAGATTGAAAGTAGTCACTATAGGACCTTGGATGGGACACACAAATAACGAAATTAAACAAGTGAAAAAAATGCGCCCAAGAAAACGAGTTTTCTGTACAACGCATAATGCAGTGTTGCCAACCGTGGGGTAATTACCCTATGTATAGGGTAATTCAGCCCTAAATCTGGGTTTGTAGGGTAACGGGGCAATGTCACGAAATCTAAGCAAAATGTAGGGTAATTTCAAGATGCTTGTCTTGTATTTTATTAAAAAGTAACCAATGAACAACAAATTTATTAATATTTATATCTTATGGCCAGGCGTGTGGTACAATGACAGTGAAAGTAGGGTAATTTCAGTGCCTAGGTAGGGCAAGGAGCCCCTTAGATGGTTGGCAACACTAGGATAATGCTGCATAAAACCATCAACTATGTCCGGTGGCTCTCCAAGTCTCCAGTCGCTCACCAGATGCGGCAGAGTGAGGGTGCGGCCCATGGCTCCGGAAAGGAAAGCGCTGCCAGATGCACGATCCCAGGTTAACTTGAACCTTAAATAAAATAAAAACTGCTGAAGCTAGAGGGTTGCAATTTGGTATGTTTGATGATTAGTTGGTGAATAATCAACATACCAATTTGCAACCCTCTAGCCTCAGTAGTTTTTTTTTTAGAGCTGAGGACGGACGGACAGATAAAGCCAGCACAATAATGATGGAGACGACCACAGCAAAGGTAATAAAGGCAAGAATACCACCTTCCAATGAATGTTTAAACTCCATCCAGAGAAAAGTCACTCCTACCGTACTGCTACGTGCTTCAAGGGCAGAGCGTCGTGCCTTTTCAGAGTAAGTGAATAAGCATATATATATATATATATATATATATATATATATATATATATATATATATATACACATATATATATATGCCATATGGATGTTAAGAATGGTGGAGTACTGCATGAATAAATGAGTAATACATATATACATATATATTTACACAAAAACGCTTTAAGAAGAGGTCCGTTGGAGGACAAAACTGTTGGGCATTTTCTGAGACGTACCTTTTTCATTTTCCTATGTGGAATACAACGGAAACACATATATATGTGTATTAAGGTACTTTATGAAAATATATATTAT
>NC_061104.1:40787829-40817829 GCF_015104395.2 Macrobrachium nipponense
TATATATATATATATATATATATATATATATATATATATATATATATATGCACATAGTTAACTTCAGTGAGACGCTTGTCTCACAAATGCAAAACACACACACACAAATACACTCACACACATATACATACGCTCATACAAACCTGGAAATAGGGGATGTTGCCGAAGAAAATCAGAGAAGAAACACACTTTTCGGGCATTGACCGACCTGGCCTCGAGGGCAACGTTGCCTTTCTCTGTCTATTCACAACGAAAAGAAATATTTGACAATACATCGAGCGAGAAAAAAAAAAGGAGACTGGATAATATTCGTGCTGTGTAACGGAATGGGGCGCAGTGTTTTCCAAACCACAGTTCTCAAGGAGCATGGAATGTGTTATTGCAGTTACAACAAAAAAAAAAATAAATAAATAAATAAATATAAATGAATAAATAAAAAATAAAAAAAAACATACGGCCATGCAAAATGAGTTTCATGTTAATATCTGACCGTAACATTACTTATAATCCAAATGAGAATCTGAATTTTATTGGTGATAAATAAGAAAATATGAAAATGCAAAAGCTACAAAATGCAGAAGCAAAAATCTCGATGCCATAGAAACCCGATGGGAAAAACAGAGACGTGCAATATCAGATTTTATATAATATAATATATATATATATATATATATATATATATATATATATATATATATATATATATATATATATAGATATATATATCTAATATATATATAATATATATATATATACATATATAGAGAAGAGAGATGAGAAAGAGATAGGAAGAGATGAGGGAGAGGAGAGAGAAAACACAGACAATAATAGGAGGCATCTACATGAAAATAGCTACCCACGCTTCGGTATATATATATATATATATATATATATATATATATATATATATATATATATATATATATATATATATATATATATATATATGTCCAGCTTATCCGATTATTCTTAATTTGTTCCTCATTTTTATAATTTTTATGCCATTTTGAATCACGAAAAGTTGAAAAGGATCACTACCATCCTGTCACATATAAAAACATAGATGGATCTTTCAGGGCAGTTAAGAAAAGAAGTATAAAATGACAACTATTCAAGAAAAGAATGATAAAATGACAAATATTATAGAAATGAACTGTAAACTGACAATTACTCAAGAAATTAACTATAATATGAAAAGTATTCAAGAATGAACTACAAAATGACAAGTATTCAAGAAATAAATTACAAAATGACAAGTATTCAAGAAATGAACTGTAAAATGACAAGTATTCAAGAAATGAACTATAATATGAAAAGTATTCAAGAAAAGAACTGTAAAATGACAATTACTCAAGAATGGAACTATAAAATGACAAGTATTCAAGATATAAATTACAAAATGACAAGTATTCAAGAAATAAACTACAAAATGAGAAGTATTCAAGAAATGAACTATGATATTACAATAAAATGAACCATAAAATGAAAAGTACTCAACAAATGACCTATAAAATAACAAGTATTCGAGAAAATTACATCCAGTTATCCATAACAATAACACTGCTGTTAAAAAAACAAAAGAACAAACGCCAATGACTCCTTTTTCTGTTCACCTACCGCATATAAGACAATTACATGAGCGTCCATTTTGGCCAAACCCTACAGGTAAAAACTAATATTACAGAGTGAAGTTATTCATCCCCACTCCAGCACCGCGGAATAATTGAAAGGTATTCTATTTCTCGTACAAAAGAGACGAATATGTGTAGCATGAAATACGACAAGGAAAAACGTTGAAGTAATATGAAATATGACAATGGAAAACGTTGAGCAGTATGACAATGAAAAACGTTGAGCAATATGAAATACGACAATGAAAAACATCAAGCAATATGAAATATGACAATGTAAAACGTTCAGTAATATGAAATATGACAATGGAAAACATTAGGTAATGTGAAAAATGACAATGGAAAAGTTAGGCAATATGAAATATGACAATGGAAAACGTTCAGTAATATGAAATATGACGATGGAAAACGTTCAGTAATATGAAATATGATAATGGAAAACGTTGGGCAATATGAAACATGACAATAGAAAATGTTGAGTAATATGAAATAGGACAATGGAAAACGTTGAGTAATATGAAATATGACAATGGAAAACGTTGTGTAATATGACAATGGAAAACGTTGGGCAATATGAAACATGACAATATAAAATGTTGAGTAATATGAAACATGACAATGGAAAACGTTGAGTAATATGAAATATGACAATGGAAAACGTCGAGTAATAAGAAATATGACAAAGGAAAACGTTAAAAGAATAAGATCAGGAGAGATACTTCATATACGTACTATTCAACAACTTGGAATTTGCAAGACAAGGATGTACTTACGTCTATTGGCTCACCAATTTACGATATCAAAGTAAATATAACAGCCATACGTACCTGTAAAGAGAAAGATTATCAATTAACTTTATTTCTAGAAATATGTTTCACAGCTAAACAAATGCAGTGAGACCTCAGCTACATTCATTTGATCGTTCTTTGCTGGGCTAATTCTTAAGAGGTGGAGCACTTCCGGATACATCTCCAAAATTGAATGGTAACTTAAGGGAAAAGTCATTGCAAATATTATTAAAAATATTATCTAGTCAAGGGCGAAACCCCGTGTTAAGATACTGTATTACCGATATTATAAAAAAAAATAAATATTTTCTTCTACGCGCCTTTCTTAAGATGCACTAAAAAGTACAAAACAATTTTTTGAGAGACAACAGGATTTTCTTACAATTAATGTCTACAAAAATAAAATTGTGGGCTCCAAACATGGAGGAAAATGCGACAAGAAATAAAAAATAATTTTTATTTTTTTACTTTTTGTAACACTTCCTTCCATGTTTGGCGCCAAAGCTTTAATTTTTGTAGACATGATTAATCGTAAGAAAATCCTGAAATGTCTCAAAAAATTATTATTTCTTTTATTTTTAGTGCATTTTAATAAAAGGGTGCTAATTTTTCTATTTTTTTATTTCTTATTTTATACATTTTAATTTTGACACTACCCATGAAAAACTTGAAGTCCACCGGACGAAGGGAACAGGTCGAAATTTGAGTTACAAGTTTTGGCCCAAACAGACGCAGAGGTCAAGTTAAATAAAAACAATGTAATAAAACAAGGAAAGTATTTTTGCGGAATTAAGCGTTAATGTTGGACGCGAAGAGTGAATTTTCTATATTTCTATATATCTTTATCCAATTCGCGTCAACGACTAACCTGTTGTAATAACCTCACTTGTACTTCATGTTACTGCTTACCTTTACATAAATATCTACTCCTACCTCAAGACAAAGCTTAAAAATAGGTAAGCGGAAGTCACATTAAAGTCTATTAACTATGCACCGTCAAATTCTCTCAAAAATGAGCTTGCAGGAATAAAACAGAACCAACCATTTGCAAAACTAAAACAAACTTCGGCGCAATCGAGGTTTCTGTACAGCGTATAATGATGTATGAAACTCTGAGCCACAGCCAGGTGGTGGCTCGTCTTGTTGGCACCTAGAGTATGCCAGACGCACGATTATGCCTAACTTTAACCTTAAATCTAATAAAAACTACTGAGGCTAGAGGGCTGCAATTTGGTATGTTTGATGACTGGAGGTTGGATGATAGCATACCAATTTTCAGCCCTCTAGCCTCAGTAGTTTTTAAGATCTGAAGGCGAACGGACAGACAAATAGCCATTTCACTAGTTTTCGCTTAAAGAAAATTAAAAAGCATAACAAAAGTAAAAGAACCAAGCTTTAGTAAGAGCAGGTAGTTCCAGCAATGTATCTCACAAGCCCAAATATTAAGCAGGGTTGGTGATTTTTTTTTAAATAAAAATTTTTAAAAATCAGTGATTTATTTGATTATTTATTTATTTATTCTTTTTATTTGTTAGATGTTTTTTCTATCCTTTTTCCCCTCAGAATGTATTTTATGACAGAATTACTATTGATTTATCTTTTAGGTTTCTAGTTCTGGCCTAAAGTATGTACTTGCAATATTTTATATCAAAATAAATAGATGCAGCACAGTTATGCTTAAGTTTCTATTAACCTCCAACCCATATTTTTCAATTTGTTTGCTTTCAAATAAAAAAAATTTAAAAAATAAAATAATTTAAAAAACGATTTTTTAAGTAAAAAATTCAATGATTTAATCAATTGGTTAAATCAGTTTGATTTAATCATTGCCAACCCTGATATTAATTATGCAACTCTTTGAATAAAACAAATATAACGATATCCCTATAAAGATAATGCAGTTGTCGAAAGTATGGATAGCTCCCCCTCTCCCCCCCTTCCCAAAAGACTTCAAAGTCACTCACTAACCACCAAACAACCACCTGGAAGGCGGGCAACATATTTTTTCTACTTAGAGAAAATGATGCGTCCGACGACAGATGAACTGAGGCTGATTTTTTTTCTCTATTTTCTTGCCTCGAACTTAATACCCATAAGGGCAACCCAGTCTCTCTCTCTCTCTCTCTCTCTCTCTCTCTCTCTCTCTCTCTCTCTCTTTATATATTCCCTAATTTGGATGGGGCTTCAAAGGACCTCTCCACCGCCTTCCTTCCTCACTTATTTTGCAAAGTTCAAAGGATTCATTTACATACGACTGAAAGGATGCTTCCCTCTTTTTTTATATTTTTTTTATTTTCCTTCCTCGAAATGACTATTTTTTCTTTCCATTTATTGAGGAAAGGTAAATGGGGAGGGGAGGGAGGGGGAGGGGGTGTGAGTAGGGGTGGAAGGTATATATATATTCAAGGAAGTCAATGTCTTGAAGGAGAAACGTTGAAGCCTCTCTCTGATATTATGGAGATCTGTGGAAGGCAGGGCAAAGGTGACACTTAATAAGGAAAGGTGGGATGAAGGACCGGAACAAGGGTCAAAGGAGGACAAAAACATGAGAGAGAGAGAGAGAGAGAGAGAAGAGAGAGAGAGAGAGAGAGAGAGAGAACAAAGTTAAGTTTGGCGACAAACTGGTACTACTGAAACGTTAAATTGAGAGAGAGAGAGAGAGAGAGAGAGAGAGAGAGAGAGAGAGAGAGAGAGAGAGAGAGAGACAAAGTTAAGTTTGGCGACAAACGGTACTACTGAAACGTTAAATTGAGAGAGAGAGAGAGAGAGAGTTGAGAGAGAGAGAGAGAGAGAGACAAAGTTAAGATTAGCAACAAAATGGTATTGAAAAGTCAAATTCAAATTCAAAAAGCGAGAGAGCAGAGAGAGAGAGAGAGAGAGAGAGAGTGAGAGAGAGAGAGAGAGAGAATAACGACAAAAATTGAAAGTAATTGTTTGCTACACGTTCACAAGAGTGAGGGTCACTTGCACCAGAGAGCGATGACAAACCCATTTAGACAATTCGTACCAGTATGTGTCAGCGGGGCGGGGCAGGAACAATTTGGAACAATTTGTAAAATAAAAAAAAATAAAAAAAAAAATAAAAAATTGCTAAGAGTTGGGGTGGAATTCATTTCAAAACAGCACAATGCATCTCTTGGCAAGAAGCCCGAGACACAAGGATCAATTCTCACGCTGTCATGAAGGAAAGCAATTAAACTCGAGCAACAAAGACGAATGAGGTACTTACGATTAATTTCAATTAAATAGGACCATCATCCAATCATCCTAAGGGACTAAATTGTCGTCACCCGTCTCAGAAACGCTCAACGTGGCTATTATCCTCAAGCCTTTTATATGTGTGTAATATATATAATATATTATATATATATCTAATATATATATAATTATATCTTATTATATATAGTATGTTATTATAGTATGTATAGTATATTATATATATATATATAATATATATATATATTAACTATATATATATATAAACTGTGTGTGAAAGATTAAACTGATTAACAGTACCCAACCGGCCTTACGACGTGGATAATACTAGGTAAAATCTCTCTCTCTCGTAAAGCATGTGCAAGCAGAATTGAATGTCTACGTTTAAGGGGTTCGAGTCAAAAGCGCTTTTAACCTGCAGAGATTTTATGCTTCCGAACGAGGTGACAAGAGAGGGGGGGGGGGGTGGGGGGGGGGGGGGGGGGGGGTAACAGCACAAAATTTAGGTGTAAAACAATTCCTGGAGTACCAACAGGAATGTGAATTGGAAGGCAAAAGCACATTTCCGGGTGGTTTGGACGGCGCGTATGTAAGGAATATGATAGGATTTTGTTAACACAGTTCGGAATCATTTCTACGATGACGAGCGTTTTCCCGGAAGGAAAACCGATATGGTATGGATATCATATTCATAAAAAAATACATTTGAAAATTCTATCCAAGACCTTTGTTAAAACAATGTTATTTTGTAAAAATTTTATTTCTTATTTTCGCATCAACTTGCCTGTCATGAGACGTATCTAGCTTTCCCCCATAAACTATATACTACTGTACAGGAACGCTTACCGAAAGAATGGTATGTTTGTTTGTTTGTTTGGATGGTGTTTTTATGTTGCATGGAACCAGTGGTTATTCAGCAACGGGACCAACGGCTTTACGTGACTTCCGAACCACGTCGAGAGTGAACTTCTATCACCAGAAATACACATCTCTGACACCTCAATGGAGTGCCCGAGAATCGAACTCGCGGCCACCGAGGTGGCAGGCCAAGACCATACCGATCACGCCACCGAGGCGCTTACTGAAAGAATGGTGAAATTGTTGGATAACAGAGGACAGCAAAGAAATGGTGGAGAACCTACCTGCTTTTCAGGCAGAGCAATACCCGAATTAAATAACTCGCCCAGAAATGCAGGCGATGCCCAGGTGGGTACTGACAAGACGCTAGACTTCCGCTAATTATACCAGCTGAACTTGTTGTTTCTTGAACTCAGTATTAAGTTGGCTGAAGAGGACCATCGTGATAGCGGTCAAAAGATCCCACTTCTAATCATACTTTTGTATTTTGAATGATATAGCTTTGCTCATATATATAAATATGGATGTTTAGTTTTCTGTTAAGAAACTATCGGGATGGCTATTGGTCTGTCCGCCCTCAATTATTAAAAACTACTGAGGCTAGAGGGTTGCAAATTGGTATGTTGATCACCCACCCTCCAAGCATCAAACATACCAAATTGCAGCCGTCTAGCCTCAGTAGTTTTGATTTTATTTAAGGTTATAAGTTAGCCATGCTCCTGCGTCTGGGACCGCTAAAGGTGTCAACAACACAGGCAACCACCGAGCGCTGGCTGAGAGTATCATACGGCATTATACGCTGTACAGAAAACGCGATTGCGCTGAAGAAAATCCAGCGCAGTTTTTACTTGCATATCATCTGATATTGTGGTTCTTCGCCTACTCCTCTTCCTCTTACTTCTCCTCTACTATTTCTATCACGTCCAATACCTCCAGCTTGACACCAAGAAACCACCACCAACTCTTTCAGCCAACTTCTTTCACGACTTGTCTGACGAAGGGAGGCGAAGTGGAGGGCCTTGTCGAACCTCAACCAACTTATTTGGCAATGTTCTCTTCGGAAACTGAGAGATACTACTGCTGTCTTCAAAGCAGAGAGAGAGAGAGAGAGAGAGAGAGAGAGAGTAGAAGATGAGAGATACGACTACTCTCTTCAAAGCAAAGATATAAATATATATTTATATATATATATATTATATATATATATATATATATATATATTTATTATATAAATATATATAGAGAGAGAGAGAGAGAGAGAGAGAGAGAGAGAGAGAGAGAGCAAGAGAGGAGAGAGGAGAGAGAAGAGAGACGACTACGTCTTTTCATAGAGAGAAGAGACAGTCAGACAGACAGATGGAGAGAGGGATACCAAGATACTACTGTCTTCAAATGAGAGAGAGAGAGAGAGAGAGAGAGAGAGAGAGAGAGAGAGAGAGAGGCCACTCATATTTCCTGGGTCTTTTGTTACCTTGTTACCCTCGAGATTCGTGCACGGGATATATATGATGTGTGTGGACGTTCCACGGTTTACAAGACGGACGAATCAAAGAAGCAAGTAGCAAGTGGGCGGCGACGTCTGTGTCTGATTAAAATCAGCTAAAAACTTGCTAATACAACTCGTTGCACGTCTGTCCTGTCTGCCTGTGTGTTTTCATATATTCTCGTTAATACATTACCACGAAACTCTTCGTCACTCAAAAAAACACCAAAAGTTTGTCAGTCTACAAGCCTGTCAGGCTATCAAAATGAACTATTCCAGATACTATTCAATGGTATCTGTCTGTCAATAGAAAAACCCACCAATGTCTGTTTTTAAACTAGAAACAATACACAAATCCAACTTTAGAGGGGCCCTCTACTTTCAAAACCTTTGGCCAACCCCCTTGTATCATCTCTGACAATTTAAACACACGTATTCTCCAGAAATTGTAAACAACAACAGTGTGGAAGAGTTCAAAAGAGAGCTAGACAAAATTATTAAGACGCTGTGAATGAACAGTAAAACATGCTCCTAGAGATAAGTGAGTACACGATGTCTCCTCAAGTCTTTGAGACATCCTAATCCTTGTAACCCCCGAAACCCAACCTTCATTGCATTTTCCATCCCGAAAATGGAGACAAGCCTCCGAAACATTTTATGCTCCTATATGTTCATATCATCCGATTATTTTACAAGAGTTGGAAAAGAGGAACTAAAGAGAACATACTACACTACAGCCTCCACGTCAGCGTTAAAAGGACTAACACACGCTTACAGTTCTGATCAACTGATCATATTTAAGAATTGGGGAATTCTCGTTTTGGTCCTGCACATACTGAAAACGGCTGTCCCTTTTTTTTTTTTTTTTTTTTTTTCTAAATATCCTTTTCGTTATGACATCTCCCCCAGAAATGACTTGAGCCGGACTTTTAAAAAAAATATAGTGTTAATATTCCAAACATTTATCGAGGAAAACTTTCAACACTCAACTAATCATTAGGGGCCCTAGTGTCGTCATTACTGTCCTCCTGAATCTATACAACACACAAATATACTAAACTCTCCGACTTGAAGTAGTTTAAAAGATTAAACTCAATATAGCCTGATATTCTCTCTCTCTCTCTCTCTCTCTCTCTCTCTCTCTCTCTCTCTCTCTCTCTCTCTCTCTCTCTCTTTTATAAACCCAATATAGTTTGATAATCTACCTCTCTTTTTTAAGAACTAGGCATACCTTGGTAACCTCTCTCTCTCTCTCTCTCTCTCTCTCTCTCTCTCTCTCTCTCTCTCTTTAAACCCAATATAGTTTGATAATCTCTAGTAGTTTAAAAGCTTGAGGTCATTATAGCCCGATTCTCTCTCTCCTCTCTCTCTCTCTCTCTCTCTCTCTCTCTCTTTAAACCCAATATAGTTTGATAATCTCTCTCTCTCTCTCTCTTTTAAGAATTCGGCATACCTTGGTAACCTCTCTCTCTCTCTCTCTCTCTCTCTCTCTCTCTCTCTCTATAGGAACTCAATATAGCCTGATAATCTCTCTCTCTCTCTCATAGGAACTCAATATAGCCTGGAAATCTCTCTCTCTCTCTCTCTCTCTCTCATAGACTCTCTCTCTCATCAATCGGAAATCTCCTCCTCTCTCTCATAGGCTCAATATAGCCTGGAAACTCTCCTCTCTCTCTCTCTCTCTCTCTCTCTCTCTCTCAAGAACTCAATATAGCCTGCTGATACGAGGAGGGAAAAACTCCACGAAAGAGAAACCTTAAAGAATAAAAATGCGCAGATGTGAGCAGACCGGCTTTTATGAAGGGACACCTTTGACCATAGGGGCCTCCTCCCCCTCCTGCCGCCTTCAGGGGAAGAAGAAACAGATTTGGAATGAAGCCAGGCTAAGAAAAAAACCGGAGTTACAAGGATTAGGATGTCTCAAAGAGTTGTTAGTCTATCCTTAGAGGAGACATCGTGTGCTCACTTATCCCTAGGAGCAAGTTTTACTGTTCATTCACAGTGTCCTAATGAGAGAGAGAGAGAGAGAGAGAGAGAGAGAGAGAGAGAGAGAGAGAGAGAGAGAGAGAGAGAATAATTATATTGAAGCCACTGAAATCTACCATAGAAAAAGTGACAGAGACACTGAAAGAATCAGATGAAAAATGCTGGATGCGTTACACCAAAAATCTCTAAATATCATAAAGAAAAAATCTGAATCCTTTCTCCTTGACTTTGACGTCATTAACCACTTTCTGGAAAACAAATCGAAAAGGATCTCCAATGCATGTAGTCAGGACGAGAGGAGGCTGATATGACGAAGAGCATAGAAATATCTGAATTTGGCAGCGACAACCCCACAATCAAGAAAGGAGAAACTGCAATAACATTCAAAGTATTGTCTGTTACGAAGATTTCTTCATTCATTTCCATAATAATAATAATAATAATAATAATAATAATAATAATAAAATAATAATAATAATAATAGGGAAACATAACTGTGGATTTGTTTCTCCAATTTAAGACTCATGCTTCTATGAATAATAATAATAATAATAATAATAATAATAATAATAATAATAATAATAATAATAATAATAATGATAATAATAATAATAATAATATAAAATCCGATTGGATCCTTTTTGTTTGGGGAGGGATAGGCAGGGGATAGGAAAGGTAGGGGAAACATGATACATTCATCCTCCTCCTGCAAACCCGTTTGTCCTCCCCGGGTGGTGTAGGTTAGGTAAGGGATCGGGAGGGTAGGGAAGATATGGAGGGCAGCGCCAGGTTCCAGTGCAGCATATCGCGTGCCATCAAGTTCGTAACAATAATAAAAAATAATAATAACAGAGGGCCAAAAAGTACAACTTCTTTTTTTTTGAAAATATAATCTCTCAAGATTCCATCATCTTCCTTCGGTTCTTGTGAGAACCCCAAGGAAAAATTCCCATAAGCAAAAAAAAAATTAATAATAAATAAATAAATTAAATTAAATTAAATACAATAAGTTCTTCTTAGGTCAGTTCAGGTCAGCGGCCATCAACATCCCCCTTTCGAAAAGAAAATGGATAATCAAAATAAGGAGGTGAAACTAAAACAAAAGAGAGGAGATGGTAGGTGGGCCCTATCACCCAACACCATCCGCCTCCCACCTCTCTCTCTCTCTCTCTCTCTCTCTCTCTCTCTCTCTCTCTCTCTCTACCAACGGGACGGCGAAGAAAGCAGGCCTGTAAAGGCTTGCACTTAGATCTCAAACTCTCGAAAAATAGTTTTCCAAAAGGGAACTGATAACCCGGCCTTCCCTTTCATGTGTCCGCTTCTTAACAAGATTACTCCTTTCCACGGCCTTTAAGAAGAACCAAGTCACAGCCCCCAACACCCGGCCCCCCCTCTCCAACCCTCGTCCACAAAAGAAATAAAATCCAAACAGTGGCGTTATAATTTTTAAATTTTTTTACTTTTCTCTACTCAAAGTAGCACCAATGATCCTCGTTGCAAAAGCCTGGACGCGGTTATGTCGCGCTCATTTCGCAGAGAGGTGAGAAAATTAAATATTCTTTGCAAATTAAACACGAAAAATTGTTCAACAAGCAACACCAAGCTTTACAAATACTAGAAAGAACTAAACAAAAAAAATCTGCATACCTCTGCAATCTCAATCTCTAAGTACAGTGGTTCCCAAGCCCTAGGTCGCGACCCAAATTAGGGTATTTCTGAGGGTGGCCAGAGGGTCTTACAAAAAATATACAGGGTAGCTAGGGTATTTCTGATGGTCGCCAAAGGGTCTTACAAAAATATATAGGGTCACTAGGGAATTTCTGAGGGTCGCCAGAGGGTCTTAAAAAATATATAGGGTCGTTAGGGTATTTCTGAGGGTCGCCAGAGGGTCTTACAAAATTATATTATGTTAATAATTCACAGTAGGACGAGGTAAATACTCACTACCATTTCAAATGTATTGAAATTCATGATGCTAGTAAATATAAGCTGAAATATAATAACAAAAGCCCATAAACATTTTGCAAGTATAACTGTAACATAAAAAGGTTGGATTAATTATTACAACGAGGGTCGTTGCTCCAGGTTAAGATGGTATTTAGGGTCACAACCAAAAAGGGTTGGGAAACACTACTCCAAGAGGTCTTTTGAGAAGTAGGAAGGCCATCTGACAAAATCTACCAAAAAATAATAGCTTCCACAAGTTCAAGAAACAGATAGTTTTTCACAGACACTTTCAGCTCCGACCCTAGGGACGTTATGTACCATCATTGCTATCTATTTATCTAAATATAAAAGAGAGAGAGAGAGAGAGAGAGAGAGAGAGAGAGAGAGAGAGACTTATGGTTAAGTATGTAAATGCTGGTTTACCTATATTTCTAAGGGACGTGAGTGAACGTTATTATTTAATCTACATTTTCTTAACGACGAAATATTTTCTTACTTAGCAAGGGACTTCTCCCAGTATAAGCAACCTTTAAACTATAACTAGCTGAGGATGCTTTACGTTGAAGGTTTTATCTTTAGTTTTTTAATTTTCTGCCCGCCCGTCCCTCCGCCCTCAGATCTAAATAACTACTGAGGCTAAAGGGCTGCAAATTGGTATGTTGATCATCCACCCTCCAATCATCAAACATGCACAATTGCATCCTTCTAGCTTCAGTACTTTTTATTATATTTAAGGTTAAAGTTACCCGTGAATTGTACATCTGGCAGCTCTTTCCGGAGCCACGGGACGCATCCTTACTCTACCTTATCTGGTGAGCAACTGAAGAGCTGTCGGTCATAGTTAATGGTTTTATAGCATTATACGTTGTACAGAAAACTCGACTACGCCAACTTTGGCGCATTTTTTTTAATAGTTTTCAATTACACCAACTTCGTCTCGATAACCAACTTCATAAAAAAAATTAGGGATGAAAAAAAAAACTTCTTAAAAAATAATTAGGGACGAAAAAAAAAGACCACAAGCTCTTAAAAAAATTAGGGATGCAAAATTTTGCTGACATATCTTGGCAGTTATATACTTAGGGTTCTGAAACGTCTGGGGGCGTAGGTCCCCCCTTCCTTCCCCCCCCCAACCCCGCTGATAAGGGAGACTGTAAAATCACCTCCACCCACAGGCAGACGGTGGAACTCGAAATGAATTTCTCATTTACGCGAGTCTCTCTCTCTCTCTCTCTCTCTCTCTCTCTCTCTCTCTCTCTCTCATATCTGGTCATGCAGGAAGCAGCCATGACGAACAGATATTTCGCGCTTGCATTTTTCCCCCACATTTCTGAATTTCATTAACAGACATGAAAGGAAATTGCTCGCGTAAAGCAAGATCTAATTACAGCTCCTTTATCAATTAAGGTTGGAAAAGTGGTTGGCGCGCCAAATAACGAAGACTTGCAAATAAGAAGAAATAACGGTAAAACTGCACAATGATAATGGTCGGCAGTATTCGCGGTTCATCCAACAATTGGAAAATACGAATCTAAAAAGAGAGAGAGAGATGCTGTAGAAATGATGGATGAAGGACGATATATAAAGAAGTAAAAAATGAGCCGCAGGCCATGAAACTTTCAAGCCAAGGGTCTTGGTGGCCAGACGCACGATCATAGCTAACTTTAACCTTAAATAGAATTAAAACTACTGAGGCACGAGGGCTGCAATTTGCTATGCTTGGTGATTGGAGGGCGGACAGGAAAAGTGCTGACGGACAGACAAATGGCCATCTCAATAGTTTTCTTTTACAGCAAAACTAAAAACATTTCTACGAGGGATTGTAGGTCAAAGAGCTACGGGAAGAACCTACTGGACAAGGATATTTATAAACATTTTGCAAAAAAAAAAAATCTCACACCAGCCTCAGTCACAGGGCTTCCCCATACGGGTTCTTCCACAGCCAAGCTGTTATAAAAGAGTAATATAAAAATCTCTGACTCAATCCGTTCAACAGTTGGAATCTTTCCTTGATAGTGACCCCCCGAGGATTTTCGGGAGGTGGGGGAAGGGATCATTATCTAGGACTCATATTTCCTGGTGGTCATTAACTTTATAATATTTACGGTCTTTTGTTTTGTGTTTTTCCGGTCATCCCCAAAAACGGGTTTTGTACTAAACACACCGCAAAGGTGGATGCACCCCGGGTTACAACCCTTGGGGGGGGGGGGGGGGGGGGGGGGGGGTCACTTTCTAGTAAAGGTATGAGAGTTCTTTATTTCCAAGTAATTATCTTGGGGTTCTATGGTTCGATAGAATGATATAGAGTGTTCTTTATGTCCAGGAAATTATCTTGGGGTTCTATAATCACTTCTGTATTCCCGTGTTTGTACAAATCGGACAAACGGGCAGAGCCACAGGAAAACGCGGGATTTATGATCAAAACACTGAACAAGGACTTCCATAGAATCTAGCTCATTTATTTAGATTAATTACTTCGCCGCAGAGCACAAATGTAATCTGTTCTACATGTTACACGGCAACATTCTCTAGCAGCGCTGCTAGCTCTGCGAATTTTACTGCACAACCCCTGAGAGGAGCTGGTTTTTTTTTTCAAGTTACTAAGCAACTTAATAATAAATGGGCAATTTTGTAAAGCTTGAAAACCACAAAAACACAAACCTTGCAAATTACTGAGCAACTTAAGATTAAATAGGCAATAATGCAAAGATTGAAAAACACGAACCTTGCAAATTACTGAGAAACTTAAGAATAAACGGGCAATTTTGTAAATTTGAAAAACACGAAACTTGGCAAATTACTAAGGAACCTCAGAATTAATAGGGAATTATGGACAGATTGAAAAACACGAATCTTGCAAATTACTGAGCAACTTAAGAATACACGGGCAACTTTGTAAAGTCTGAAAAACACAAAGCTTGCAAATTACTGAAAAACTTCAGTTATTTTTTTACAAATTGCTAAGTAATTTCAAAAAAAAAAAAAAAAAAAAAATAAATTCAGGATCACGCAATAAAATATTCTATAAACATAATTTTCAGGATCACTTCATAAACCATTCCACAAACACACCATTCTGTGCGCTGGTTCGAATCCACGAGAGGACGAAATTATTATCAACTAAAAAATTCCCCTTCGGTTAACATATATGAAAACATATTAATTTCGAGGTAGAGTGAATTAGATATTAAAGGACATCTGTAGCTTAATGCATATATATACATATATAATATATAAAGAGAAGGAGAGGGCTGAGAGGACAGGTGTGTGTGTGTGTGATTGCGAGTGTGTGTGTGTGTGTGTGTGTGTGTCGTGCAAACACACACGCGGATAAATTATGCATAGATGCAGACGCGAATCTCGGACGGCCAAGGTACATTTCCAGCAGCGCTGGCATCAATCAGCATCAGCAGCTTATTTTGGGAAGCCGTGGGAGGAAGAAGCGTCAAGGAGACTCCGGAGGGAAAAAAATGAGATGATCTAAATATAGCGCCGTAAAGTGATTCATCTAATTCTCAGAAGACAGCTCGCTCTTGCTTTCAAACACTGAACTACGTGAAAATTCAGTAATCCAATGAGCTGGCGCGGTTCGTCCGGCAAAGAACGGCAGGTTCGACGAAAAAAAAACACGAACCTGAAATAGTTCCTTGGATGAGTGAGAGAACATTGGACAATAGTGTAGTTTTGACGGACAGGAACACTTTCTATTAGCAGGGAACTCGATGGGATTGGAGGTTCTGAGAAAATCATACGTGGCTCTTTCAATTCGTATACACAACCACACACACACACGTAACATGTAATATATAGGTATATATATATATATATTATATAATATATATATATATATATATATATATATATAAATATATATTATATATATTATATATATATATATATAAAAGAATAATTATCACATCACCGTGATTCATATAAATTATTCCGAGCTACAAATCTCCTTTAATATCTAATTCGCTCTACCTCAGAATTAATATATCTTCATATTGTAAACCGAAGGGGAATTTTTTTAGTTGATATTAAAGGACATTTGTAGCTCGAATAATATATATATATATATATATATATATATATATATATATATATATATATATATATATATACTATACAGCTCCGCTCTATTTTTAGTTATACGAAACTACAAAACTCATAACTCGTGCGAAATACTGTACACAGCTTTAAGGAATTGGTTGATTAAAATGAATATTGACAAAACTAGCTGTCCCCCTACAAGTTGAAAAGAACTGGAAGGGTTACCTAATGATGAGCTCATTCAAGACGAGATGCGAACCTACACTTTCATAAATGGAGTTCATTGCGCATGGCGCGTGCGCGGTGACGTCCGAATGCCTATTTGAATCAAGGTGAATGTTTAATCTTACTATACTATAATGGGCGCTATGTCTGTCCGTCCGTCTGTCATTCAATCACGGCCAAACTAGTGGTCCGATGGGCACGAAACTTGGCAGAGTTATAGTGGGGACCCCTAAGATGGTTTATAATGGGTTTACATCCAACCTCCCCCGGCCCCTCCGAAGGGGGTGAGGGTGAGAAGGGATTCCCTGAAACGGAGCTGGTTCTGCCCGTGAAGCGGGGCTGGTTATGCCCGTAGACTTAGTTGCTTTACGAATTTATCATACATAATTTCTGTGTGTCTTATCATTTGGAAAATAATACTATACAGGGTAACATTAATGACATAAGTTAAAAAACGCTAGCGAGTATCTTATATGAAGCAACAAATGAATATGGTTTTAGTAAGGATTGGTAAATTGCTAGTAATAAGGTAGACACATTAATCTACATGTGACCCAGCCCGGAACCAGCCTCTCTTGCCACTGGGCCCTATAGTATAGCACGCCAAATATATTATTTTGTTCAGGGATAGCGGACACTATCCATTGCACATGATGTCAGAGCGATAGTCTACGGGTAATCCACCCCCGCCTCCACCTCCTTTGACCAATGGCCCCAAATAAGCACACAGAATGAAAAGTGACCCAACCCCAAGTCTAAAAAGTGGAGTTTAACACTGTGGTATGTGTGTAATATTCAATTACATTATAAAAAGAAATGTAAAACATTCCTTGGTATCAAAGCATAAATCCGAATCAGGTCAGAGGTCGCTGAGGAAAGAATTGCCAAAACCACAGTCACAGGATGCGTGCGAAGGCTAGATAAGCAAAACAACAAACATACGAACGTCAACCTCCTGAGATGGTAGCCTAATTCTCGTTCTCACGTGAACTTTAAATGATGACTAATGTTAACCTAAAAAGAGGTGTTCGTCCGTACACACGTATCTTTTGTTAGGTTTGCTAACCTATTACCTATTGCATTGTAAATCACTCTGTAAGAGATCACTTCTTCTTCTCCCTTTGTCTATCTAAGACATCAAGCTCTTCTCTGCAATCTATCTCACGATGTAACCACTTAGAGAATATATCTATTTTGACTACTTCCATGTTTCCACGACATCCTTCAACCAAACCAAGAGTTCAGAATATATCTTCCTGCCTGCAAAGAGAGAGAGAGAGAGAGAGAGAGAGAGAGAGAGAGAGAGAGAGAGAGAGAATAGTACCTCTGTTTGTTGTTGTTGTTTTTGATTTAGCTGACCTTGTGTCAACACGGGCTCTTGCTCACAGAGCAGCCCGTAATGTGTACCTCTCCATGACCAACAGCTGCTCGCATTAGCGGGCCAGAAAGTACCCACCGAGGGCTGTGTACGACACTTAGGTGTGTCCAGTCCCTTACATATGGGTATATGGTTTAATACTGCGGTATATGGGTTTATGGTTTAATTCTGTGGTATATGGGTGCGGTGAAAATAATATTGCCGTAAGTATGATGTCTACTAAAGAATAACTAAAATCCTTTATCATTTGCTTATTTAGGCTCGAGGTCACACCTGGGCTATTCTTGCCAGAGGGTCTATTAATTAACAAAAAATACCGCCAATATTGATGCGTTCTTTTTAGTCCTTTCTTACAAAGCAAAGCTACCACAGCTGCATTGGTCTGTCAATTTTAATTCAGTCGGCGTAAAACAGACATAACCCACTGCCACGTTCATGATGTGAAATTTGTGGTATATTTTTTTTATTTTGGGGGATCACTTACGTAAGTGACAATGACTGTTCTCTCGTTGCCAGGGAAGGAATGGATATAGATTATTTAAGAAGTAATCACGAGTCCTCATCATTCCGCTGCAGACTCGAGGAACTATCGATTGTTTGTTTGTTTGTTTGTATAGTGTTTTTACGTTGCATGGAACCAAAGGTTATTCAGCAACAGGACCAACGGCTTAACGTGACTTCCAAACCACGTCGAGAGTGAACTTCTATCCCCAGAAATACACATCTCCCACCCCTCAGTAAAATGTCCGAGATTCAAACTCGCGGCCCCGAGGTGGCACGCCAACACCAAGCCGACCATGCCACTAAGACCGAGGAACCATCGAATCACTTTGAAATCCCACAAACCAATGCAAGTCTCCCGCGTTCATTTCCTAAAGTGGGCGCGCTCATAAACAAACGAAAATACCCACCGTTTAAATAGCTGTGTTTACAAGCTTTTATATAACTGCTTACATTTTTTACAGACAGAACCTGATGGTTTTAATGAAGGGAGACGAATAACAAGCGAAAATCGATTAAAAAAAAACTTTTCAGCATAGTAACTATTTTGTAATGAGGAACCATATTGTGCAAACTTTATCTCCCACTCATTACTACCACTACTGCTACACTACTATTACTCCTCATTTTACACACACAAGCACATACATACATACATATATACATTTACATATATACATTTATAATGTATGTATACAGTAATATATATATATATATATATATATATATATATATATATATATATATATATATATATATATATATATATATATAAAATCCTTGGCAGAAGATTAAATGCCAAAACTTGAACGAACCAGAGAGAGAGAGAGAGAGAGAGAGAGAGAGAGATAGAGAGAGAAAATCCTTGAAAAAAAAAAAAAAAAAAAAAAACAAAAAAAAAAAAAACTTCCCGTATCGCTAATAACAAGGTTTTTCCACCCGTGAGAAGGCTTGCAGCCAGCGAACGAGGGTGGAGATATAATAATAAAATCCTTCAAGTGATTCAGTCTTTTCTCTCCTTGGATTTCTTTCTCTCGAACTCGAGGTCGATGGGCTAGATTCTTTTATTCATTTATTTATATCTATATCTCCCCCGTTCGCCACTTCAGTATTTCATCACTGACCCTTTCTCTATATGTTATTCCTTTTCGCTTACTCGGGGAGTGAGCCTACAAACTACTTTGTTTGTTGTTGTTGTGCTTGGTTTGGTGGTGGTGGTGGTGGTGGTGGTGGTGGGGGGGGGGGGGTTAAGAAAGGTCCATGGAAGAGCCTAAAAAGTTCTGAAAAAGGTGTTTTGCGTTGAGTTAAAGATATAGAAATTTTATGATAGCATATTTATGATTCATTTATTGGAATGAAAATGTAAAAAAATAATTAATGCGCATGTTAAACAGTACGGAAAAATTTATAATAAAATATAGCGCATTTGTTTTATTATAAATAATTTTTCTGTATTGTTTAACATGTACATTAATAATTTTTTTTACATTTTCATTCTCATAAATCATAAATAAATATAATTTTAATTCTCGTTGGAGAAACAAGGATCTATTTGACCGTTGATTTTAGTAGGTTTTAATTTACATCAAGTTAGGGATATTATGTTTACAAAATCTCGCACGCGTCCAGAGTAAGTTTGAGGTCGGGTCACGCCTTGTCCTCCTACTCTTTCGTTCCCTTTTACAGTGAATTTCAGTCCATTGGCCTTTTCCCCGCTTTATTTATTTCTTACTATCTCATTTCGCATATCGTGACCTAACAGCTATATAATTATCTCTCGATTCTGATTATCAAACCTTCATTTTTTTATTCTTTGGACTTTAACTTCGTTGAGACCACATCAATTCGTCGATTCCAAAAACTCTCTCTCTCTCTCTCTCTCTCTCTCTCTCAATATTTTTTTCTTAGCTGTGCCCCTCACAGTCCTCATTTTTTCCCTCAAAACTTCATGGCCAATATTGAAGACTTGCCATCTTTTTTTATTTATTTATTTATTTATTTTTTTTTTTTTTTTTTTTTTTTTTAGAAAAATAACCCTGCAACCTTCTCACTAAAAAACGAACTCTACCCCAAGTTTTCGAAGTCTTTTTCAAATATTTTTTCCATTATTCAAATATTTCCCATTTATCAGATTTTTGGCTATTTATCAGTATTTTCCCATTTATCAGATTTTTTCCATGTATCACAATTTTTTTCCCCATTGATCAGTTTTTTTTGTTACCATTTATCAGATTTTTTTCCCTGTATCAGATTTTTTTATCCCATTTATCAGAATTTTCCCGATTTATACGATATTTTTCCCATTTATTAGATTTTTTCCATTTATCAGTTTTTTCCCATTTATCAGTTTTTTATGTTATCATTTATCGGATTTTTTCCCTGCGCCACATTTTTTTGCTCCCATTTATCACAATTTTCCCCGTTTATACGCTTTTTTTCAATTTGTCAAGTTATTTTTCTCCATTTATCAGTTTTTTTTATTTATCAGATTTTTTGGTTCCCATTTATCAATTATCCTTAGGCTCTTAAAAATATTATCCTTATCTTTATTACCTGTTCTTCTTTCACTTCTTATCCTCTTCCCCTGCCATCCCCTCCCAATTTCATCATCATCTTTCCATATTTCCATTTTCCACGGTCTCTCTCCTGATTTCCTATCCATCCCCGTCTTACACCTCTTCCTCTGTTATTCCTTCTTCCCTCCGTTAACAACCTACTTCTCATTGCCATATCTTTTCCTTTCTCTTCCTTCTTCGTCTCTCCCTCCTCCTCGTCGTTCCACCATTTCTCTCTCCCTCGGAACCATAACGATCTCGAGTACTTGAGCTGCAAAAGAGGTGTGTTTACACTTTCCTACGCCTGTGTTTGCGAAGAAGAAAAACACGCTCTATATGTATAATGCAGGCCCCAATACTCTCTCTCTCTCTCTCTCTCTGTTTTCATCAGGTTATCAAGGCCTACAGAAAAATCCTTCAGTATCATCTACCATTACACCGAACTAATTCCAGTCACTACGTTCGTCTTCTCTTCATAATGGGATACCGCATTTCTCATTTCTGTATTCCTCTTGTATCTTCTTTCTTAAAGCCAACCTTAACGGTAGGAGAGAGAGAGAGAGAGAGAGAGAGAGAGAGAGAGAGAGAGAGAGATTATCCCATTACGATTTGAACCTCAGCCTTAAAGGTATACGCCGCGTTTTTAAATGTTGTCATAATCTACGTTGGTATCGATGCTCTCTTACGCTCTAAGAGTGTTTGTTTGTTTGCATGATGTTTTTACGTTGCTCCAAGACTGTTGCTAATATACTACGGACGCAGTTGCTTAGCTGACAGAGCATTATCAAGGACGTTTAGCTTTAGAAGCATTCGCCGACTCTTGTAACAGAATTGGCTCGGCTTCCCACAGAACCCGTAGCCTGGAAAGAGAACAGAGGCAGTAGTCTAAACAGAGAACAGAGACTTTCCTGAAACACGTCCTGCCTTTTCCTGACAGAATCCTGCCAGAATCCTTCACTCGATTCCTGTCATGCGTTACCTCCACATTTCCACATTAGGACCCACTCGTTCAACTGCCATTTCTACCCAGAATACACGGTTTTCTTAAACAAAAAGGTCTATGTGCATAACTTTCCAAAAAGGTCTATGTGCATAATCTTTGTTCCAAAAAGCTCTTAAATATACCCTTTTCACTAAAAAACAAACTCTATGTACATACCCTTTTCATTTAACAAAAGAGCTATATTTACATAACCTTTTCATTAAAAAAAAGTTATGTGTACATACTCTTTTCATAGAAAAAGGAGCTCTATGTAAATACTCTTTTCACTAATAAAAACGCTCTATATACAAACCGTTTTCACTAAAAAAAAAGGCTCTATGTACATACCCTTTTCACTAAAAAAAAAAGATCTATGTACATGCACTTTTCACTAAAACAAAAAAAACTCTATGTACAAAGGCCTTTCCACTAAATATAAAGCTCCATGCACATACCCTTTTCACTAAAAAAAAAGTTCATCCCTTTTCATAAACCCACCCTAACCCTCACTAAAAAAAATATCTATGTACATACCCTTTTCACAAAAAAAAAAAGCTCTGTGTACATACCCTTTTCACAAAAAAGCTATATGTGCATACCCTTTTCACTAAAACTAAAAAAAAAACAGACGTAGCAGCTTCTTCGCGCAACAACAACATCAACAAAAACCACAAGAATTATATCGAAGAACAACGATAGAATATTATTGCACAGGTTCATCATAATCACACAAGGGAAACACTAAATAAGAATTAATAAAAAATAAAAATACACGACCATTGCCAGCAAAGGATCCCGAAGCACACAAACGTTTATATTCGTCGCATGTGACATTCCGGTAAAATGATTGCTCTCTTAATTCCTATTCCATTCCAAGTCTACGTCGTTCCTCACACACCCCCAACCCCCACACCCCCCCCTGGTATTGCCTTTCCTTCTCCCCCTTCCTATTATCGTTATTATTTCCTCTCGTGTTATTACTTCCGGCCTCGAACTTTTCGGAGGAACCCTAAATGTTCGACATCGAAATTATTCTTATTCCCGAATTCTTATCTACGACAAACCTAAGACTGAAAATATAATATAATATATATATATATGCATGTATGACTGAATCACGAAAATATGGAACGAGAGGAATATATAAACAATGTCAAATCCCACAAAGGAAAGAGAAACTATGGAGAGTTTTGCAAGGCCTTTCGACTTCTTGTCCTTTACTTAGGGTGAGTAAAAGATGAGTAGTCGAAAGGCCTTGCAGTACTCCGTCGTATCTCTTCCCTTCGTGGGAATATATATATATATATATAGATATATATATATATATATATATATCATACACACACACACTATATATATAGATATATATATATATATATATATATATATATACTTATATATATATAATAGACCTCTGACCAACAAAAAAACACAAAAAAAAATCTGAGGAAGTACACAGTTACAAGTAATCCAAATGAAGCTTTGCATAAAAAAAAACGAACCCCCAAACCCCTACATATAAAAACAAAGAGAGGGAATTAAAAGAGAACCCCCGGGTTACTCTGCTTCCCTACCCCACCCCACCCACCCATCCCCTAACCACACTGTCCGCCCGGATGCCAACACGATGGCTAAATATTTCCGCATAGCCATTTAAAGGCCAGATTTACGAGTTCCAGCCCATAAAACCTCTCCTGAACTACACAAAGGAATAAATTCCCGACGAAAAACGAACAGATAAAGAAATGAGATAAAATAAAGCAGGAGATAAATCAGATCAAGAGAAATGCATTCCCACGATCCGTTTGGAGGACTATCTCTCTCCGGCGGCTACTTTTATCTATTACTGGCTGACTAACCCGGCGCTGCCCGGGGAAACTTTGAATGACGACCAATAAACTCCCTCTCTCTCTCTCTCTCTCTCTCTCTCTCTCTCTCTCTCTCTCTCTCTCTCTCTCTCTCTCTCTGGCTGTTAGGATAGTTGCTTCAGTTACATTGCCCGTCATTTTTTACATTTTATCATCAATGTTCCAATAGACGAAACCTATTTACAAGAGGCAAGCCCACCAAAGGTGCCATTGACTCGAAATTACAGCTTCCAAGGAGTCATGTTGGTTTCAACTTCCCAACACTGCAGCAGTAACTGACCGTGGTACAGACCCAGTGATTTTTCATTGCTCCAGGGGAGACACGAACCCGTGCCATCTGAGTGGAAATCCACAACACTAACCGCTATAATTCAACTGTCATTCCTTCCTCGCTTCCTTCCTACCATGGATATCTTCAACGGCAATCAGGATGCCTATGAGAGAGAGAGAGAGAGAGAGAGAGAGAGAGAGAGAGAATAGTACACCTATACCCAAATTACACATTTATTTTAACGTAAATATTCACTTGCAATACACATAAGAACACCTAATACACGAGTTTTGCATGAATAAATAATCCTGAAACATAAAAAACACTTACTATGTGTTTATACATACATATATATATATATATATATATATATATATATATATATATATATATATACAATATATATATATGTATATATATATACATTTGTCTATTTATATACATAATTTACTTATTGTGGGAGTACTAGTGACCGCAACCGCAAATGTTTGTGTGTGTGTGTGTTTATCTGCGTGTGTGTGTGTGTGTGTGTATCTGCGTGTGTGTGTGTGTGTGTGTGAAAGCCGTGACCGTCAGCCATACGGCACAAGATCAAAAGAGGAGGAGAGTCCAAAGGAGATGAATCTTTATCTCTAAATGGCACATTAATACATAAATGCATGACGGCTGGTGCGGCCTTTCTGAATCAATTTAGACTTAACTATATCGTCCCCTGTATTCCATTATCATAGTTCCATACTGAATCGATTCGCAGATATATAAAAACCATTATTTTTATTTTTTCGAAGCTAAAAATAGCAATTAGTCGAAGCCATAGAAAAATGGATATTAACCCAACGAATTGAAGAAAAAAAGAAACATCGAGAGATTGTCAATTCTTTTCAAAACGGAAATCTTACCCATATCTAGTAAGATTTTTTCTTTATGGGGGGGAAGGGGGCGGTTATTCTTTTCATACCCACCAGAGGTTCGTCATTTTTCATACGACATATGGTCACCTAAAAAATTATTGTGGCTAAAGAAAAAAGAAATGACGGCGCAGTTAAAAAGATGACCGTGTCCCATTTAAAAAAAATGACTGTGCACCACTTTAAAAATGACTGCCCCACTTCAAAAGATGACAGTGCCCCACTTACAAAAATGACTGTGCCAAACTAAAAATAGTAATGTACCAACTTAAAAGAATTACTGTGTCCAGCTCAAAAAATGACTGCACAATACTTAAATAATTGACTGCGCCCCACTTAAAAAAAATACTGTGTCCCACTTAAAAACATGACTGTGCACCACTTAAAACAAATTTACTGTGCCCTACTTTAATGACTGTGCCCCACTCGCCAGTATTTGAGTCGTCCAAGCGCACACACAAACAGGACACGGAATTAAAACAACTCCACTGGCGAAGGTAAAATTGTCGTTGGGGACAGAGGATAACACAGGCAGCCGTTCGAGGTGCCCTTTGGCCGTCCCAACAGCAATAAATTGACATTATGTCTCTTCTTGAGGGGCTGCGTTATTGGACGCAACCCCCTTCTGGTCCCCTGAGAGGCGTAGGGCATCGGTAAATACATATAATATACAGCAAACGGCCCAAAAAAAGGTCGAGTCACATCGCGACCCCTGTCATCAACAATGGGATTATTATGTCAATACAATGTGTGCTATCGTCATTTCATTTACGCATTTATTCGTCATTTACGTCAACAAACGAGGCGCACCGCGACCTATTGAAAAAGACTTATGTCTTAACCTCAATGTCCCTATAGTAATTGACATCCTTTTTATATATAAATGTAAATATAATTTACATACATATGTTTAGCTTGAACTGTACTTTTACAGTGCTCAAGCCCAGTACTGATGGGTTGGGGTGAGGGATGGGGGGTTTATTCCATTATGCGACTCCACCCTTTTCGACGTCCTGTATATGGAGGGGGGGTGGGGGTTGTATCTAATAAATTAGCCTGTCACGAGGCCAAATCTCAAAATCTAAGTACTGATAAACCATCCTGAGGTTTGCCCAGTGTGGCGTACCAGGTTTCCATGTCGTGACAACTGTCCCTTCACATTTACTTCAGCTTTTATGTCATATTTCAACCGATGTTGTTCAAGTAATGTCCTTAAATTAGTCGGATGGTATATTGGTTAGCGTCGTGGTATTGCCACTCGTATGTTGCGGGTTTGCGTCTACCTCCAGTGCGATGAAAAATCAGTGGCTCTGTATCATGCATGATCAGTTGCTGAAACCAACATTCTTTGGGAGTTTGAATATCAAGTCAATGGCCCCTTTGGTGTGCTTGTTCCGTGTGAATAGGTTTCATCTACTGAAATAATAATAATAAGAATAATAATAATAAAAATAATTATAATAATCACCCCATTGAGATTCTATTAAAAGAGTCGGTTGGTAATTCAGCCAGACCCTTTCGAGACCGAATAAGTTATTAAATATTCACAATATAAAGACACCTGCTGCTGCTTCTCCGGCTCCATATAAGAAATTCATATCCCGTTCCAAACATCAGCGGGGCGGCCAGAAAACGGTTTGTCAAGAGATTTATGTTCTGGATGGATGGAATAAAAACACTGCCGAAAGATAACCTTAAAAGTGAAGTCACTGCGCTCCTAACAAGCCGAGGAAAAGACACTTCTCGCAATATATTTTGTGGCTTTTATAATGTTACGAATGAAGCAGGCGATAAATTTCTAAAAAGTCAAATACCTTTCTCAAGCTTAATTTTCAATTAATAAAAACCCAATCACACTTCTAGCGTGACTTATTATGGATGTAAAGAAACATACCACGTAAAATCATATCAAATTTTGTTGATGGGAAAATGACAAGCGTTGGGAAGAATTTTTCTAGCAAGTTTGAATTCAAACAAGACTAAGGAAGAATTTTTGTTAGCAATCTTGAATTAAAACAAGACTATAACTGGGTCGGGTGGGGGGAAAATTTTTTTGACGATGGCTTAAATTCAACCCCAACCCAACAAGGGGAAGGAATTTTTCCAGCAAACTTATTCAAATTCCCAAAGCCCCTATGGGAAAGTAATTTTGGCTAACAAAGCTTGAATTCAAAACCGACTAGGGAACAATTTTTCTAGCAAACTTGAATTCAAAGCACACTAGGGAAAATTTTTTTTAGCAAGATTGAATTCAAAGCCCACTAGGGAGGAATTTTTCCAGAAAGCCTGAATTCAAAGCCCACAAGGGAAAAAATTTTCTAGCAAGATTGAATTCAAAGGCCACTAGGGAAGAATTTTTCTAACAAGCTTGAATTAAAAACCAACTAGGGAAGAATTTTTCTAACACGCTTGAATTCAAAGCCCACTAAGGGGGAATTTTTCCAGCAAACTTGAATTCAAAGCCCACTAGGTAAAATATTTTATAGCAAGATTGAATTCAAAGCCCACAACGGAAGAATTTTTCTAGCAAGATTGAATTCAAAGGCCACTAAAAAAGATTTTTTCTAACAAGCACGAATTCAAAGCCCACTAGGGACGAATTTTTCCAGCAAACTTTAATTCAAAGCCAACTAGGGAAGAATATTTCTGACCAGCTTAAATTCAAAGCCCACTAGGTAAGAATTTTTCTAACAAACGTGAATTCAAAGGCCACTAGGTAATACTTTTTCTAAAAAAAACGTGAATTCAGACCCCACTAGGAAAGGGATTTTCTAACAAACGTGAATTCAAAGCCCACTAAGTAAGGATTTTTCTAAAAAAGGTGAATTCAAAGAACACTAGATAGGAATTTTTCTCACAAAAGTGAATTCAAAGCCCACTAGGTAATGGTTTTTCTAGCAATGGTGAATTCAAGGCCCAGTAGGGAAGAATTTTTCAAACACGCATGAGTTCAAAGCCCAATAGGGTAGAATTTTCCTAGCAAGATTGAATTCAAACAAGATTAGGGAAGACTTTTTCGAACAAACGTGAATTCAAAGCCCACTAACGAAATATTTTTCTAACAAACGTGAATTCAAACCCCACTGGGGAAGATTTTTTTTCCTAATAAAGGTGAATTCAAAGCCCACTAGGGAAGCCTTTTTCCAGCAAACTTGAATTCAAAGTCCACTAGGGAAGAATATTTCTAACAAGCTTAAATTCAAACCCCACTAAGAAAGAGTTTTTCTAGCAAAGTTGAATTTAAAGCCCACTAGGTACGAATTATTGTAACAAACGTGAATTCGAAGCCCACTAACGAAGTATTTTTCTTGATACAAAGAGAATAAGAGATCATGACGGTCATTACATGAAGTAAGTCAAAACGAAGACTGCCAAAACTCTCACGGCTCTCTCTAAATCACAGGGGTCAGATAGTCTTTATCGTAGACATGGATCTCTCTCTCTCTAAAACTGCATCAAGACAGTATATAGCTTCTATTCTCGTACCACTTCTCTCTCTCTCTCTCTCTCTCTCTCTCTCTATCTGTGCCAACGAGTATATATATATTTATTGTTAACCACTGACTGCGTGTGTATGTGCCTTCTCCTTCCGCTTCCCCCGTCCGGCCCCGTCCTTTCCTTGTCATTCAGCGGGGCAATAAAGGTACATGTGGTAATTTTCCTGATGGTGGTTGGTTGTGAGGGCGATAATGAAGCCAGCCACCATCGTCGTCGCATCATCTAATATTCACCGCAGCGTCATTCCTCTTTTAAAGAAGACGTTGACGCCGACTTCCACACAACTTTACCAATTGTGCCACTGACCGTGTCTCTCTCTCTCTCTCTCTCTCTCTCTCTCTCTCTCTCTCTCTCACTTATCCTGTCCATCGAGAGAGTATATAAGTATTTGTATGTCCTTGTGTCCGTGGTGGGCCTGTCTCCGTTTCTCTCCTAGGGACTGAATGAAACTCTCTCTCTCTCTCTCTCTCTCTCTCTCTCTCTCTCTCTCTCTCTCTCTCCACAAAAGCTTCCGTATTTGTCTACCACTTTTGAAAATTCAACTTTCGTCCGTAAGCTCATGAATGAAATGAGGAGGTGCCAAAAGTTGTAGTTCATGAAGCTCAACAGTTTCGTATATACCGAGAAGGACAACGAAGCGTCGCATAACTAATCTCAACTTTGTTCTGCCTGTCATTCGTGAGGCAATAATATATACACGACAAGCTGACAAAAACATATTATGAAGGCCCCATTGGCTCGCGTAACGGGGGACAACAACATTAGAAGCGCAAAAGCAAAGAGCCGATAGCATTGTTGTATGTATAAAACGCAAAAATTAACAAGTTATGCATGGAGAGAATAGGCTATTAATTCGGTCTTCGCCAACGTGGAATTTGCTAAACATTCTTACACTTATAAATACCGATTTTTCTGAAGATATTAATTCCTCTTAAACGATTCTACTTCTTAATTACGTGGCCATAGTATTTCAACATGAACTTCGCTAGCCTTTTCCTCTACGATACATATACCAAACCTTCCTCTTATATCTTGACTCCCCCTCCTATCCAGTGGATCAGAAATTCAGAATATTCTGAATTAACTTAACTGATTTCAGACCAACACTTTCATTACTGAAAACAGCGTAAGCACCTTCAGCTCAAGTACTGAACAATACGCTGTAAACGCACCTTATTCTGAAGACAGTATATGACTGCATATACATACAACGAATTTCAGACTTGCACATATAAAAATAAAATATTTCATATTAAAAAAATACTTGCAGCTCATATAAAAAACGTTTCCTCATATAAAAATATATCTGCAGTACATATAAAAAAATAATTCATACAAAAATATATCTACAGTTCATATAAAAAAAAAATTGAAGTTCATTAAAAAAAGACATGCAGTTCCTAGCAGGTTCTTTTTAACCTCAAAAAAAGATATTGGAATTTTTTCGGAACTCCTTTACATCAGTTATGTAATGTATGTGTGTAAATTGTGAAAGTGATAGCCAAACTCCTTTCCATGAGAGTAAAACTTTCATCTGGAATCTACATATAGGCCCTAACACAATACAGTAAACTGAGGCCTAACGAATAGGCGGAATCACTTTGAGTATTCGCATGGGAAATAGGATGGAGTTGGGAATAGGGATATCACTACCACCATTAAATTATGTCCATGGAAAATAGGACGGGGTTAACAACGGGGATAATATCACATATCACTATTAAAAAATGAACTGAAAGAGTCCGCAATTGACCTTTTCATTTTATTATTACTGTCTTGCGTTTTTATGCAATAGTTTTCAGACGAGTAGAAAGCTTATTAGTAGATGCTTACAAAAAGTGTAGAGAGAGAGAGA
>NC_061104.1:40822829-40830329 GCF_015104395.2 Macrobrachium nipponense
GAAAAGGAATTTTTGTGCGCGCGCGCGCCTGAGAGAAGAGAGAGAGAGAGAGAGAGAGAGAGAGAGAGACACGGTGGGCACACGAACAAAAAGGGGATTAAGGATAAAGAAATGGCGTAAAAATCGTTCCTTACAGTCAAAACCAGCTGTATACTACGCACCAATCAGATGGTGGGAACGTCACAACGTGGGATCCGACGACTCCACTCGGCTGGATAAAAAAAAAAAAAAAATAAATAAATAAAAACAAACACTCGAGAGGAAACCATATATGTGATGAGGGGGGGGGGGAGAAGAAGAAGAAGAAGAAGAAGAAGAAGAAGGAGGAAGGAAGAGGAGGAGGAGGAGGAGGAGGAGGAGGAGGAGGGGCGGAGGAGGAGTTAATTAAACACATTCCGACGGGCCGAGCTACTCAATCGTATTTGAGATGTCGGTAACGAACGGAATAATAAATATTACATATATATTATTCCAACAGTTCACTCAGGCAATAAAGTATACACGAAGGGATGCCTCGACGGTGTTTGTTCGCCGTATCGATTATATCCAACTCCTCTTCAAAACAAATAAAGAAGATCTCGACTTGTTCCTCGCAATCCTACCAGAAAGATTACGTTAACAATAAATTCGACGGTTGGGTGAAGTGGAAATAATCACTCATTAGTTTCGAGATGGGAAATTTTTCTTTGTAGTTTATTGGTTTGTATGGTGTTTTGACGTTGCATGGAACCAGTGATTATTCAGCAACGGGACCAACGGCTTTACGTGACTTCCGAACCACATCGAGTGGGAACTTCTATCACCAGAAATACACATCTCTCACCCCTCAATGGAACGCCTGAGAATCGAACTCGCAGCCAATGGGGTGCCAAAACACACGAACAAAATTAGTTCTCTCTTTCGACGATGAGGACAACTATCCCTGCAGGGTCGATGTTCATAAAACTTAACATTTCTAAGGCAGTTTTGAGATGGGAAAGCTTGCGTCAATTTTCCACCACGATGCGAAATTAGGAAATAATCTTCATTACGATACTCTTTCCATTAACTACGTAATGACTACGATACTCTTTCCACTGACTACGTAATGACTACGATACTCTTTCCATTGACTCTGTAATTATTACAATACTCTTTCCATTAAATAAGTAATGATTACATACTCTTTCCATTAAATAAGTAATGATTACATTACTCTTTCCATTAAATACGTAATGACTACGATACTCTTTCCATTAAATACGTAATCATTACGATACTCTTTCCATTAACTACGTAATGACTACGATACTCTTTCCACTGACTACGTAATGACTATGATACTCTTTCCATTAAATACGTAATGATTATGTTACTCTTTCCATTAAATAAGTAATGATTACATTACTCTTTCCATTAAATACGTAATGACTACGATACTCTTTCCATTAAATACGTAATGATTACGTTACACTTTCCATTAAATACATAATGATTACGATACTCCTTCCATTAAATACGTAATGATCACGTTACTCTTTCCATTAAATATGTAATGATTACGTTACTGTTTCCATGAAATACTTGCGTTACTCTTTCCATTAAATACGTAATGATTATGTTACTCTTTCCTTTAAATACGTAATGATTACATTACTCTTTCCTTTAAATACGTATTGATTATGATCCTCCTTCCATTGAAAACGTAATGATTACTAAAGATACTCTTTCCATTAAATACGTAATAATTACGTTACTCTTTCCGTTAAATACGTAATGATTACATTACACTTTCCATTAAATAAGTGATGATTACGATACTCCTTCCATTAAATAAGTAATGATTACGTTACTCTTTCCATTAAATATGTAATGATTATGATACTTTTTCCATGAAATATGTAATGATTACATTACTCTTTCCATGAAAAACTTGTGTTACTCTTTCCATTAAATAAATAATGATTACGATACTCTTTCCATTACTATGTAATGAACTACGATCCTCTTTTCCATTGACGACGTAATGATTATAATACTCTTTCATTTAAATATAATGATTTACATTAACTCTTTCCAATTAAACATAAATGACTAATGACTACGATACTCTTTCCATTAAATACGTAATGTTTACTAAGTTACTTTCTTTCCCATTAAATACATAATGATTATGATACTCCTTCCATTAATACGTAATGATCACGTTACTCTTTCCATTAAATATGTATGATTAACGTTACTCTTTCCAGAAATACTGCGTTACTCTTTCCATTAATACGTAATGATTATGTTACTCTTTCCTTTAAATACGTAATGATTACATTACTCTTTCCTTTAAATACGTATTGATCATGATCCTCCTTCCATTGAAAACAATACGTAATAATTACGTTACTCTTTCCGTTAAATACGTAATGATTACATTACACTTTCCATTAAATAAGTGATGATTACGATACTCCTTCCATTAAATAAGTAATGATTACGTTACTCTTTCCATTAAATATGTAATGATTATGATACTTTTTCCATGAAATATGTAATGATTACATTACTCTTTCCATGAAAAACTTGTGTTACTCTTTCCATTAAATAAATAATGATTACGGTACTCTTTCCATTAACTATGTAATGACTACGATACTCTTTTCCATTGACGACGTAATGATTATAATACTCTTTCCATTAAATAAGTAATGATTACATTACTCTTTCCATTAAATACGTAATGACTACGATACTCTTTCCATTAAATACGTAATGATTACGTTACACTTTCCATTAAATACATAATGATTATGATACTCCTTCCATTAAATACGTAATGATCACGTTACTCTTTCCATTAAATATGTAATGATTACGTTACTCTTTCCATGAAATACTTGCGTTACTCTTTCCATTAAATACGTAATGATTATGTTACTCTTTCCTTTAAATACGTAATGATTACATTACTCTTTCCTTTAAATACGTATTGATCATGATCCTCCTTCCATTGAAAACAATACGTAATAATTACGTTACTCTTTCCGTTAAATACGTAATGATTACATTACACTTTCCATTAAATAAGTGATGATTACGATACTCCTTCCATTAAATAAGTAATGATTACGTTACTCTTTCCATTAAATATGATACTTTTTCCATGAAATATGTAATGATTACATTACTCTTTCCATGAAAAACTTGTGTTACTCTTTCCATTAAATAAATAATGATTACGATACTCTTTCCATTAACTATGTAATGACTACGATACTCTTTTCCATTGACGACGTAATGATTACAATACTCTTTCCATTAAATAAGTAATATTACGTTACTCTTTCCATGAAATATGTAATGATTACGGTACTCCTTCCATTGAATACATAATGATTACGATACCCTTTCCATTAAATACGTAATGATTACGATACTCCTTCTATTGAATAAGTAATCACCACGATACTCTTTCCATTAACTACGTGAAGATTACGATACTCTTTCCATGAAATACGTAATGATTACAGTACTCCTTCCACTGAACCCATAATGCTTACAATACCCTTTCCATTAAATACGTAATGATTACGATACTCCTTCCACTGAATACATAATGACTACGATACTCTTTCCATTAACTACGTGATGATTACGATACTCTTTCCATGAAATACGTAATGATTACGGTACTCCTTCCAATGAACCCATAATGCTTACGATACCCTTTCCATTAAATACGTAATGATTACGATACTCCTTCCACTGAATACATAATGACTACGATACTCTTTCCATTAACTACGTGATGATTACGATACTCTTTCCATGAAATACGTAATGATTACGGTACTCCTTCCAATGAACCCATAATGCTTACGATACCCTTTCCATTAAATACGTAACGATTACAATACTCCTTCCAATGGAACCTACATAATGACTACGATACTCGTTTCCATTAACTACATGATGATTACGATACTCTTTCCATGAAATACGTAATGATTACGGTACTCCTTCCAATGAACCCATAATGCTAACGATACCCTTTCCATTAAATATAAGTAATGATTACGATACTCCTTCCATTGAATACGTAATGACTACGATACTCTTTCCATGAAATACGTGATGATTACGATACTCTTTCCATGAAATATGTGATGATTACAATACTCTTTTCATGAAATACGTAATGATTATAATACTCTTTCCATGAAATACGTGATGATTATGATACTCTTTCCATGAACTACGTGATGATTGCGAATACTCTTTCCATTAAATACGTGATGATTACGATACTCTTTCCATTAAATACGTAATTTGCAAACTTTCCTCCTCTAAAACCGGTGCTGCAGGTCGTTCTCGGTAGAAGTCCAATGAATATTCCACTGCGATAAAGCGAAATACCCTACATAAGTAGCATACAAAATGGACCGAAAGTTACCTCCAGATAGAAATATATACCCCATACTCTACCAAGTGCTACCCAAGGGATGAATAAAGCCTGAATTAATAATCGTAATATCCATTTTTTAGGAGGTGGGGGTGTTTGTTGGTTGGTTGGTTGGGTGGGATCTTCTAAAACGATCTCCTCAAGTTAGTGCTGATCGAGACTTGTCAAGTGAATTTCCATGTAGTAGTGGTGTGCTCAAGGGGGTTATGAAGTCACCTATGCTATTTGTCGTTCTTATGGATTATTATTATATTATTATTATTATTATTATTATTATTATTATTATTATTATTATTCCAAGGATGAAATCTATTCATATGAAACAAACCAACAGGGGTCACTGACTTGAAATTCGAGCTCCGAAAGAATATGTGTTCATTAAGAAGAAGTACGACGAGGTAAAGGGAAATATAGGAGGGCCAGAAGGAGAAAAGGAAAAAAAACAGGAGCCAGAAAAGGAAAAAAAACAGAGGGACCAGAACGAGAAAAGGGAAAAAACAGAAGGGGAAGAAAGAGAAGAGGGAAAAAAATAACAGAAGAGCCAGTATAATAATAATAAGAGAATAAAGGGCGAAAAGCAAAGCTGTAAACGAAGTTGGCCCCTTGATGGGACCATAAAATGGTAATTAAAGGAAAGTTCCAAACTCAAAAGCCAATGAAGACCGGGTGAGGGAAATGCCAAGACTACATCTGGGTGAAACGAATTTGGTCGAACATTCTTCCAGTTTCCGTTTCCTCATCTGGAGGACCATCAACATCCAGCTCGAAAATTCGATGGTGGTATGGTATGGTATGGCCTCTCGGGTTTGGGTCCTACGGCATCTTCGACTGATCGACCGACGGTTTTAAACCTTACTGAGTAATTGGAATGGAATGTAATATAGAACTTAGGCCTCAGGCCAAGCACTGGGTCCTGAGATCATTCATTGCTGAAAGGGAAATTGAGAGTAGAAAGATTTAAAAGGTGTAACAAGAGGACAACCTAAAAGCAGTTGCACTATGAAACAAGTTGTTAAGAGAGGTTGAATATGTAAGAAAGAAGATATAAATGAAAGTACAGTGACAGGAATCAAAGGAGTTGCAGCCAGGGCCGAAGGGACGCTGTAAAGGACCTTCAGTAATGCAGGTGGACTGGCGGTGCTACCACCCAACGGAGGAGTAATTGAGTGGGCTGGTTTTCACAGTAAACTTTGCTTGAAGAGTGAATGGTCAATAAACCGATTGGTTTTCACAGCTTACTTGGGGCACATGCTAAATTCTAAGGTTAAATACAGCCTTCTTTCACCATCGAAAATTAAAATGAATATGCTAATATATTTTATTAGAAATCGTTCTGTACTGTTACCATGCACATTATTTATTGTTTGTATTTTCATTTTAATAAATAAATCATAAATATCCTATCCTCAAATTCCTGTATCTTTACCTCAACGGAAACACCTTTATCAGACCTTTTCAGGCTTTTCTACAGACCTTTTCTACCCCTTAACAAGAACAAGAACAACAAAGTAGTTTGTAGGCTTACTCCCCAAGTAAGCAAAAATTAAGATATAAACAACTAATCCTCTTCCATCAACATATGAAGGAGAATTTCTTTACAGTAAACCGGAATAGCATCTTCGTAAGACCAGAAACGAACGCCCTCCGAGGAGCTGCTTCATTGTTACGAAAAAAAGGGAAAAAAAAAAAAAAAAAAAAAAACAATCTTCGTCTCTCATTACAGTCGCCGGCGAGGCAATCTCCCCACAGCGGCGTTCACCTACTGGGGGCAAATTAGTCAGGAAATTACCTGCGATAAATTTGCAGACCAAGATATAACCAGAATACCCCCTGACCACCAACCGCGACGCAACGCCCCCCGCCCCCCAAAGCATAACACCTTTCCTAAGCAACTGGTGCAACTGATGGGGTGAAGAACGTTATGAAGGACACGACTGGGGAATTCCTTTCCTTTTTCTCCCGTTGTCTTCTCAGTTCACTTCAGAATCGGCTAAAAATGAAATAAAAGCACACACACATAGACACTACTATAGTAGATTCGCATCAACCTTGCATCTGATGTCTAGGCCATTCCCTTAAGACGCTCCTGATTGGCTGTTGATAATCCAATCACAGGGCTGGAAACTCTCAGTCTCTTTCGAGAGTTCACACGGGCATGATGTATGTTCTACCTCTCCTGAGGGATCCTTTTGAAAGACGTATCCCTCAGGAGAGGTGGAACATAGATCCTACCCATGTGAACTCTCGAGAGAGACCGAGAGTTTCCAGCCCTGTGATTGGCTTTTCAACAGCCAATCAGGAGCTTCGTAAGGGGCTGGCATAGACATTAAATGCGCGGTTGATATGAATCTACTATAGTTAGGAAGAAACATTTGGAAAATGAAATAAAGGTGTGCCAGCATAGATTGAAGGAGAGCAGGGTGCTAATTGCAATTGTGACTGAATTTTCTTATCAAATATTCCAATGGATTCAAATAGACGAGTTTAGTTTCCCATTATTTTTTCTGGCACGAAATTTTATATCCGAAGCAAGGTTTCATCTCTTTTGAAATACATCACTTATGAGTACAAAGCGACCCATTGATAAAATGATATTCACTTTGTGTGAACTGCTTACCTAAGACAATTTTTCTTGTCATTTGGGGTCAAGATAAATAAAACAGCAGCAAAAATCATGAGTAAGAACAGGCTTTAAATTTTTGCAATAAGTCCTCAGTTTTCTTTTCAATTTACACTCACTGCTGAAAATGTAAATATATAAATGCAAAAAATGCATGCGGAAGCCATCCACCAACTGGCGTGAAAAAATAAAACCGTACGAGCAAGAATATTTAACAGTTATAATCACAAAATTCTTGGCACATCTTGCCCGCAAAAAAAAAAAAAAAAAAAAAAAAAAAAAACAGAAGGGAGTGTGTGTGTGTGTTTGGGGTGGTATCTCGGACAACATCTCCATATTACTTTCCCCCAAGCTCCTGGAAATGAGGCAATTAAGTATTGTTTATGATTATTACCATCATTTTTGCCAGGACAACGTCTCACTACTTCCAGTGTTAAGTCCCGAGATG
>NC_061104.1:40835329-40865329 GCF_015104395.2 Macrobrachium nipponense
TAAACCTATATATTCTAGAATCATTAATAAGTTTGAAAGATAACCTATGAATTCTAGAATCATTAATAAATTTTAAAGAGAACCCTATACATTCTAGAATCATGAATAAATTTGAAAGATAAACCTACATCTTCTTAGAAATACACAAATTCTAAGAATAAACATAATTTGAAAGATAAACCTATATATTCTAGAATCATTCATAAATTTGAAAGATAAACCTACAAATTCTAGAATCACAAATAAATTTGAAAGATAAACCTATATATCTAGAATCTAGATGTTATTTAGCTCCTCTACAAATAACATATGACTTATGTCACGTGACACATCTCGACTATCGTTTCTATTTCACTTCAACGTCTCACAATTCTCTCTTTACTTTTGCTCTGCCTTTGAAACGTCATATACCTAAATCATTCAGATTCATCTCTGGAAAAGTACCAACTCGGATCCATAAATAAGCAAAAAGAATTTCCCGTCCATCTCCAAGTTACACAGACCCTTTTCATGACGCTTGAAATACTATGGGGGAGACAGGAATGCAGTAGGAGCTAGATATCCTAAAATAAATAATAAATAAATGGATAAATCTTGAAAGCCAGACTTTACATATGCAACCAACGCGCAAGTACTAACACATGATCTCGAGCGCGCGCGCAAAAAAAAATAAATAAATAAAGAAAATACAATAGTTTAGAATCAAGCAAAGCAGGTCAAGATACGTGGGAGCAAAAAATAAAGAAAAAAAAAGTAAAACGCAATGCCTGAAAAACACATGTGCAACATCCAACGACTGAAAAACACCTGTGCAACATCGCACAGTTAAAACATGCAAGAAATACGCGGTACAGAATCGAGGGAGCGACTGCCGGCGATCTCCCAAGGAGAGAAAAGAAAGAAGAAAAAATCCCGAAATTCAAGGATGAGTGAGTTTTAAAACTCGCAAAGCGGAAATGGCTATTTAAGCAGCACGAGAAAAAGGAAGGGGGAAAATTCCCTCTCGACCAGAAAATACATCCAAAGAATTCTTGAAAACGTCCGGAGCATGCTTCGAAAATAATAATAATAATTCCCTTACAAAAATAGCTGTCGCACGCGTATCGTGCATTTCTTGAAGGGATTCACCTGAGTTATACATATACATACACACACACATACATACATACATTATTATATATACACACATATATGTATATGTATATGTATATATATATATATATATATATATATATATATATATAAATATATATATAAAAATCAAATGACCTCTGACTTCCAACAATCCAATTGGTGCATAACCCAGCTCTGGGGCATATACAGATGCACACACACACACACAAGTGTATGATGTAATTTGCGTTGAAAATCCACCTCCCCCCCATAAAGGGAGAAGTGGGGGAATGGCGAGGGAGGCTGGCCGGCCCTGGGTTGTATGGAGACGAATTTATTGGCATTTATTTGGCGTATGTTGTTCTTTAAAGGGGAAAAAATATGATACAAACAGTTTTCCATTTGTGGGGAAACTTCTCAGTACCTTGTTTGCAAGCCAGTGCAATACCTCTTCTTACGACTAACAAACATATTATGTATACACAAATTATGTATGAAAATTCGTAAAGTCTACGGGCATAACCAGCCTCGTTTCATGGCCAGAACCAGCTCCGTTTCAGGGAATCCCTTCTCACCCCTACCCCCTTCGGAAGGGGTGGGGGGGAAGAAGGTAGGATGACACCCCATTATAAATCATCTTAGTGATCCCCACTATAACCCTGTCAAGTTTCATGCCCATTGGACCAGCCGTTTAGCCGTGATTGAATGACACGGACGGACAGACAGACATTACGCCCATTTTAGTAAGGTTCGATTTTCCAAGATGGTGAAGTTATTCTAGAAGAAATCGTTACTCTAATCCCTCTAGAATGAAGAGTCTATGTTGATGTTAACATCACCCTAGAATGTAAAAATATGTAGAGGAAAAGATATGACTGCGTTTGTGAAAACAGACTCTTCCTGGCTAACAGCAATACCCGATTTGCTCTCTTAAGAAAAAATAACGTCAGAAGAGAGAAAGAAAGAAAGTCAGCCTGGGCCAAACAGAGATGGGAAGACTCGGCATGAAACTGACATTAACAAGTTACCAAAAATTCCAAGCCACCCAACCAACACAATATTTTGGCGAACAGTTCTACTCTCGACAGAGAGAGACGCAGATAAAGGCAAGGCCACTCTCATTCATTATCTCCAGCTATGAAAAATACAAGGTTCACGATACACCTAAGAGCATGAGTTATAGCAGACCAAAGAAACGACAATGGGAATGAAATATGAACGAACTTTATATCGTCTATTCTTTCGCCGAGATGAATATGTTGGTCCCAACATGAAATGTGAGAGACAATTCATGAAAAACGAGAGACGGACATCAGATGAAAAATGAAATCCAGACCAAAAAAATAAATAAATAAAAAAACGCGCTTTAGTTTTTTCGTCTAATCGAGTTTCTGTACAGTCGTATTATGCTGTATGAACCTCTCAGCCGGCCGTAATGGCTTGTCTTATAACGTTGCCAGAAGCACGATCATGGCTAACTTTAACCTTCAATAAAACAAAAACTACTGAGGCTAGAGGGCTGTAATTTGGTCTGTTTGATGATTGGAGGGTGGATGATCAACATACCAATTTGCAGCCCTCTAGCTTCAGTTGTTTTTAAGATCTGAGGGCAGGACAGGAAAGTGCGGAGCGGACAAGTGTGGACGGACAGACAGATAGCCATCTCAATAGCTTTCTTTAACAGGAAGTTAAAAAAACGAAAACGGGAAATCAGATGAAAACTGAAATCCAAAAGCAGAGGTGAAAAATCACACGACCAAAAGATCCTTAAAACCAAACGAACGAAATCCCGAGTTTTTCACATAAAATGTCACAGAGAGGAAAACATTCAACAGCGTTCGCCAACGCTCTAATTCACTGGCGACTGAGGGAAAAAGTTAAATCATGATCGAGTGCATTTAAAAGGCTTCTAACACTTGTTTTCGATCGAGGGTTTTAAAATCCTTTACACGGCGAGACGGAAGGCCGCCTATTCGTGGATGCCACAACACACACACAAACAAACAAGACCAGCTTCAAAATGACCCTTTTGTATCTCAGGGAACTGAGAAAAACTTGACGGAGGGAAACCACACGAAATTAACAACAAACATCTCTTAAAACAAGTACTTTGGGTAACACACACCAGCGGTTTACGTGGCACACACATAGACGAAAATGAAATTAAAGAATGAATGAAAATGAATGAAAAATGTATACACCGTTTCTTAAATAGCAGCTACAACAGCGCTCGCGGGCACGCAAGCACATACATAAAAAAAAGTACAATTTTGCATCGTGAAAAATATATTAAACTACAAGGTGGAAAAAAAGTCTCTTAACGGTTGCGGTTCGCAATAATAATAATAATAAAAATAATAATAATAAAATAAATAAATAAATACATAAATAAATAAAATATAATAATGAATAAAATAAAATTATTGAAAAAAAATTGAATTGTGCACTCCTAATGGTTGAGGTTCCCCAAATAAATAAATAAATAAAATAAAATATATATTACAAAATTGAATTGTGCATCGAGAAAAATATATCAAACCAGAAGGTGGTAAAAAATGTCTCTTAATGGTTGCAGTTCGCAAAAGACAAATAAATAAAAAAAAATAAAAAAAAATAAAAAAACTGGGAACACGTTAAAACAAATGAAAAACACGAGAGGAAAAGCGAAAATATCCCGAAGGGGCCTAACGCCCCCCCCCCACCCCCCCCCCCCGCCCTGGGGGTTAGGGGGCACGAATGACAGCGACAGACGTTGCATTGGATCATTCCACGGAGGTGACCGGCGACCTAGGACTAGGGGGGGTGGGGGCGACTCGAGTTCTCGAGTTAATTTTCCTTCTGGCCGTCCGAAATGGACCGTGGGACATTTGACAAGTGCGAGGTGAACCTCCCCTCCCTCCTCTTCTATCTTTTCACATATTACAAAAGAAGCTGAAATAAAAATATAGAGAATATACATTTTTTATATGAGCGGAACATGGACTGGATGCACTAGGGCGAGGATAAATAAACAAACACACATACGCAATATATACATATATATATATATATTATATATATATATATATATATATATATATACATACATATATACAAATAAAACATATGCATATATATATATATATATATATATATATATATTTATATAGTATATATATATATATATATATATATATATATATATAAATATATATATATATCATATATATATATATATAATATATATATATATAATATATATATGCATACATACACATACACTCACAAAATAGCTAGTCCGCTAGCTCATTCAAATGAAAATCCAAGAGAGAGAGAGAGAGAGAGAGAGAGAGAGAGAGAGAGAGAGAGAGAGAGAGAGAGAGAGAGTGTGTGTTTCACTGTCAGTAGGTCCACAGCGCATAACCCTGTCTACAACCAAACAAAAAGCATTTTTCGAAATTTACAGACACAAGAAGAGGGGATCGTTGGTAGCCTTCAGTCAGAAGCTCTCGCTTCGCATTTCTAAAGCAGATTTACCAAGGAATGTCTGGAATCAGTTGAAAGGGCCTCAGTATATGCACGCAAGCACGCGTGCATGGAAGCTGTCACTACGTGGATAGAAGTATAGATACCCTTTTTGTGGCTAGAAGTACATAGCCTCCTTTTTTTACCGTAAAGAATGAAAATCAAACGTGTCCTGAGTTTAAAAGAATGCTTGAGAAGTTATCAAAAACAGTATATATATATATATATATATATATATATATATAATATATATATATATATATATATATATATATATATATATATGTGTGTGTGTGTGTGTGTGTGTGTGTGTGTGTATGTATATATATTTGTGATATATATAAATATATATATATATATATATATATATATGTATATTGTAAAAATACATATATATATATATATATATATATAATATTATATATATAAATATATATATATATATACATATATATATATATATATATATTGAAAAAGGGATACTTCATGATTGTAACGTCGACATCGATGTGTTTAGTCATAAAACTGGGAGGTGAATCATGTGACAATGATAATAATCACTCCCTGACTTGGTGACCGAAAAAGAAAGAAATGTATAACAATATAAGGATAATAATAGACATGAGGCGAATACAAAACTCCACATAAGGGGGCAAGAGGGTGGGAGGGATGAAACACCAACGATGAGAAAGACTAACCTACCATAGGAGAATAATAATGATAACAATAAATCAATGAATGACAAGGTAAAAAAAAAATAGGATAAAAAATGCGTCACAGGGTAGAGGGAAAAAAATGAAGACAGCAAGGGCGCATTTAATCCGGCTAAAAGACCTATGAACATAAAAAAGGAGTAACTGATATTGAAGAATTTTTGGGGAGGGAAGTGTCCGTTACAGTCAAGCCTTCCAGGGAAGCCTGATTCTGTATGGCTCTCCAGCCATGGTATGCATACCAGGGGGACACGACAGAGAGAGAGAGAGAGAGAGAGAGAGAGAGAGAGAGAGAGAGAGAGAGAGAGAGAGAGAGAAGGGAAGGGGTGTGTAAAATGGGAGGAGACATGGGAAAGGGTAAAAAATAAACGCGAAATAACTACGGGGTTCACTGTTATCTGAGTACAAAATTGAATATTAAAGGCATATGTTAACAAACATTTTAAATTTTGAAATAGAAATAACTCAAGTAATACAGCAAGCAATCTTTCACAATCGCAAAATGTAGATGTCAGGTCTGTTCTTTGTAGATGATGAAGACTTTTACCACTTATGTCATCACACACACACACACACAGTCCTCTGAAAGCAGCTTAGCAATAAATCCGACACCGGTCAGGATCTGAAGCAGTTTTTCCTTTCTTCCCAGCGGTATTTAATAAAGGAATAAGTGTGGATATAAGAATATATAATATATATCATTACTATTTATCATCGGGACTCTCCAAGACCTCACTCACAAGACCTAATAACAGAATACAAGGAAGGGTGAAATGCAACAGCTTTTAAGAGTGTGTACACACATACACATACACACACACACACACACACACACACACACACACACATATATATATATATATATATAATATATATATATATATATATATATATATCACGTTTACGCACTTACCCCTAAAAGGAATGATCTCAGCGGTTATAATTTTCTATACAATTTTCACCTTGGAGGTGACCTAAAACTGTCGACTAACCACCAGGTTATCAATTCACTGTTGACATCATTTCACGCGCAGGAAGTGGGTCCAGGTCGTTTCACCTTTTTGTCTCGTTGAAGGAACGAATATACAAATTTTGACATGAATTCCACAGGGGAAGAGTAATGCAAGTATCACCAACGGGAGAGGGGGGTGGGGGGAGGGGAGGACTTGCAGCACGAACTCTCACGACGGTGGAAAAGGTTTAAATTTCCGCTAAACGTATTCCTTTAATGCTACTTGAAGCCCTAATGGCGCTAGAAATCTCAGTACCTTTTAGATAACTTGGACGCATATACTATATACCACAGCCATTCCCCCTAACATCATCTTTCGGACAAGGAGAGTGCCATTACGGAAGCAGGAGCTGTGAAAATGTGGTTCAGGGGCGAGCTGTGGGATGCTGTGGGAACCTCCTTCCATTTGTAGAATTTACAGAGTCTATCGCTTACGTCCGCCAATTTTCTGTATTGCGATGGCCGCCAGGTCCTCCTGACTCCCCCATTTCATAATATTTTGGATCTGCGTACCACTAGCAGCATTTAAAAGCCGAAAGACAGAAAACAGGCAATATTATTCATTATTTCAGTAGATTTTGTTTGTTTGTATGGTGCTTTTACGTTGCATGGAACCAGTGGTTATTCAGCAACGGGACCAACGGCTTCACGTGACTCCCGAACCACGTCGAGAGCGAACTTCTATCACCAGAAATACACATCTCTCACTCCTCAACGGAACGCCCGAGAATCGAATTCGCGGCCACCGAGGTGGCAGGCCAAGACCATACCGACCACGCAACTGAGGCACTATTATTTTAGTAGATGAATCCTATTCACATGGAACAAGTACACCAAAGGGGCCACCGACTTGAAATTCAAGCTTCCAAAGAATAATGTTGATTTCAACCTTCCACCGCTAAAGACCCCAACACTGCAGCAGGAACTGATCATGATACAGAGCCAGTGATTTTTCATCGCCCCGGTTGAGACGCTAACCCCCCGCGACATCTGAGTGGCATGCCACGACACTAACCACTAGGATAAATTAATATAGAGTCTGCAGGTCACATACTGCAAAAGCGACGATAGATTCTTAGTTTCCTTTTTCCTTAATATACTAAATCTACGCCCCTACTGAAAGCCTTTATAACTTGAACAGAGAAATGGGGACTAGATAGGTTAAGAGGCTATCTAAGCTATAGAGAATTATGTCACAAGAAGAGGTTGAGAGGCTACTTTGACTATATACATTTTCATAAATTCGTGTAGCTTACTGGTATAACCCGGTAGGAGTCTCATTTTCTTGAGTAGATAATAGACTCCGTACTTTACAAATATTGTCGAGTGCTTCCCAGAACACAGTTTCAACTTGACTTTAACCCCTTTCTGATGTAATTTCTCTTCTTCCATTCCATATCATAATTAATGAATCATATGAACCACAAATTTAAGAAATTACATTTACCTTAAGACTTGCCTCTTATGAATAAATATTAAGAAATACTTTCTTCTTAAAATATAAATTATAGTCGGATAGAACTAAGGGCTGACTCGATCTAATTTAATACCCAATTTAATAAACTTAACCTTTTTAACATGTAAATGATACAAGTATACTCTAGGCAATTTTTTCTTCATTTTATTGCACATCCAGACAAAGTGCGCTGGTCAAAATATGTCATCGTAATACCGTTAAACTGAGAGTTGTCTTTATAAGTAAAACTTAACCGTTAGATTAAAACCTTAACGAACTTACTTCGTGACAGACAGACTTTCTGATATCACCACCATCCGTCAAATAATACCACCATCGTCATCATCATCATCATCATCTATTCCCTCGTCATTACGAGCCAAGAGGCTGTCCTTCGCAGACACGGAGCTACAAAACCATTAGCATAAACAGATCGCTGAGCTGAGCGACGTTGTTTGAATGCAAATCTGCTTTATCTCGAGTCCCACTTCGAAAACAACCCCTCCCCCACCCCCACCACGGTGCCCTTGCCCCCACCCCCAAACTATCCGTGCTGGGAACCTCCAGGGGCCCCACTTAATGGGTCCTGGAACTACCTACACTCCTACAGGATACACAGTATTTCGCTGTAGACGGTGTGTGTACTGGAAAAGGTCTTGTGTACCGTACGCTTGACGCCAAGCTGCAGTGTTTTCTTGCATTGCGAATTTACGTTCACTCTGACCTCTGACCACTCTGCTGTCCAACTTCTCTGCCATTACCTTGTTATGATTTTTCACCTCCCGCTGATGAACAGTTACTGATCCTTCGCGTGATCCACTGACGACATAGAAATGTCCAGCTATATATATATTATATATATATATATATATATATATATATATATATATATCTCGTGCGCGCGCGCGCGCGCGGGCTTCACGCTCAAGCTTACTTTTGCCCGACACGGGGCAAGTTCTAAGAAAATTCTTTAGACCTTGACCCGGGGCCAGCCTCTCCTACCAACCTCTATAAACAAAAGGAAATTCTTTAAGACCATGACCCCTGACCCTTTCTCACCTAACCCTATATAAATATATCGCCCAGAAGGGTGAGAGATCAGCCGTTCCTCAAGTCTCGGCCCTCTTGCATTACTGTCACTTTTGGCGGCATGAGCACAATAACACTGAAAATCAACCCGAGTTTCTTTCCTAAGGAAAATATGACAGCTGAATAACAGCGGATATAAAACGGGAAATAAATATACAATTACTAAATCAATACGGGATGTGAAACACTGTGGCATTGGAACACGACGGGGACTCTGAAGTTCGTATTACAGACTGCCCTCGGGAATCGGGCTCAATAATACTGCCAGAAAGACTTTTGCTCACTTTAAAAAAAGACCGGAATGATCAGACTAGTTACTGAAATTATACCCTCGTAGGGAAGCAGTGCCGTCAATAGGCATTACTTACGGTTATTTACGGCGTGCCTTCGGCCCCTAGATGCAACCCCTTTCGTCCTTTTACTGTACCTCTTTTCATATTCTCTCTCTTCTATATTACTCCCCGCCCTATCCAGCTAATTGATTCATCGTGAAACTGCTTTGAGGTTTTCCTCCTGTTACACCTTTCAAACCTTTTACTGTCAATTTCCGTTTCAGTGCTGAATGACCTCACTGGTCCTAACGTTGGGCCTTTGGCCCTAAGTTCTATATGCAATCAATTCAAATGATACGGAATTCACAAATGAGGAGACATGCCCCCAGCAATAGCAGTACATGTCAATACTGCCAGGAGGAGAGTGCCATCCATCCATCCTGTCAGATCAATACAACTGAATACAACAGTGGAGAGAAGGACGTCCTGCCAGATCAATACGTCTGAAGAGTGTGATGGAACACACATCCTGAGGGTTCGTCCTTTCAAACGCTGTTACGAATAGCAGCAGCAGCAGCATCCTGTGGCCTTGTTGTCTCATGCTTTTACAGACGGTATGTAGGATCAATGCTGCGCCGTTCCATAAACCCTTATATGGGCTCCTTATTCTCGTGATTTCCGGTTTGTCAATGACAACAACAAAAACGAAAGAAGTATATACCATGTTTTTTTTTTCTCAACAACAACAATAACAGAAACGAAATAAGTACCGTTTTTTTTTCAAGAACAACAGAAACGAAATAAGTACCGTGTTTTTTTTTTTTTTTTTTGTCAACAATAACAACAGAAACTAAATATACGAAATAAGTACCGTGTTTTTTTGTCAACAACAACAAGAAAAACGAAAGAAGAACCATGTTTGTTTTTTTTGTCAACAACAACAACAGAAACGAAATAAGTACCGTGTTCTTTTGTCAACAACAGCAAGAAAAACGGAAGAAGTACCATGTTTATTTTTTGTCAACAACATCAACAACAACAACAGAAACAAAATAAGTACCGTGTTTTTTGTCAACAACATCAACAGAAACGAAATAAACACGGTGTTTTTATTTCATTTTGTCAACAACAACAATAGCGAATAAGTACCATGTTGTTTTTGTTAACATATATCCCTTGCTAAAGGATATATGAAAATCTTGCATTTCTTTATATTTTACGCACATACATACTGCATCTTTATGACCATAAGCAGAAAGGTCTGTAGTGCTGATGTGTCTAAGACAAAGGTGTGTGTGGCAGTTTTCTGCAAAGGAAGCTATCCACGATGTTGGCTTCACGTTGGTGAATGAATGAATGTATGTGTCGTCGAGACGCGCACTCAAAAAGAAAAATCTGATCATATAATTACTTGAGAGTAAAAGGTCTGCAGGTGTGGAACGTATAAAAAAGATGAGAATTCAATTATATATATGTATGTATGTATGTATGTATGTATGTATGTATATATATATAAATATAGTTATATATATATATATATATATATATATAGATAGATAGATAGATAGATAGATACGTGTGTGTGTGTGACTGGTAAAAATGTTGTGTTACAGCAGATTTCTATCTAATAAAAGGAGCACATAAAAAACGCCTAAACATAGAAAGTAAATAATATTTATTTGAGAGACTGCTGTCTATTTCTTCAGATATATATATATATATATATATATATATATATATATATTATATATAATATATATATATATATAATCACACACATATATATATATTTCTGACTCACATCAAGATCGAACCCAGATCTTTTAAATGAAAGACCAGACCGCTGCGAACAAGGCCACACAAGTCATAAAAGAAGATGGAACTTAAGTACTACAACAGTACCTATGGCTCTACCTGGGCAGGCGAACTGCCTTGCATACCAGCGTAGTTTCCCTAGCTCCCCGACTCAGCAATGACCTCATTGACAGCATTTCATTCGAACTACCGTTTCTGAGTCGGGAAAGTTGGGGAAGAAAACACGCTGGTATACAAGGCAACTTTAGCTTGGCCAGGTAAAGCCTTACGTAGACACTTTGGTACTTAGGTTTCCCACTTTTTTTTTTATGACTTGTGTGGCGTGGTTGGCTACGGTCTGGTCTTTCAATTGAAAGGCCTGGGTTCGATCCTGCTGTGGGTCAGAAATTTATTTCAGTTACACACGAGATTGTGTGTTGATTATTTCTACCACACACACACACAAATATATATATATTGAACAAAGTTACACCCTTGAAGGACAAGTGAAAAAATTGAGATGTTAAGTACTTTCGTCTTATTACAGACATGGTCACACTATATATATATATATATATAATATATATATATATATATATATATATATATATATATATAGTATATATGATTGGAACCCATAAAAACGCCAAAGTATAGGAAATAAGTACTATATTTCCGAGACTGCTGTCTTTCTCTCCCCAGGTAGGTAATGAATGAGAAAAGTTACAGAAAAGGCGGTATTTATACCCAGAGATGTATGGGGTGATGTATGGGTTACCTAAAATCCATAAAGAAGGTATACCAATGAGGCCTATTCTCACCTCCTATACCACTTCTAATTATAAATATATATATATATATATATATATATATAATAATATTATATATATATCTATATATATATATATATATATATATATAATATTATATATACACACACATTTATATAGATACACTCACATATAACACAGCTAAAGCCAGTAGGCTCTTTCTCCACTTCTCTGTCCCTCGTAAAGCCCATATCACTGTGAATAACAGCCCTTCAGGTATGACCATAAAAACATATTATGTTTATATACGAATCCAAATCCCATAACTTTGCTTCCAATAAAATGAGTGCTAAGAGAGAGAGAGAGAGAGAGAGAGAGAGAGAGAGAGATGGAATCCAAGACTGGCATCAGATGATGACTGAGATAAGAAAAAACGAATATGGACACCTTCCAGGAGGAATAGGATCTCGGGATAAGGGCGGAAGGGAGGACGGAAGGAAGCCAGGACAGGTCTTCTCCACCCACCAAGACCCATAGTAATGATGGCGGTCAGAAAATGGACGAAAGGTTGACGCTTCACTGTCATCAATCAACGGAAGAGTCGTCCGCCGGAATTAATGGAATAAACGCGACCAAATACGCCCACCAGCAAAGTGGGAGGGTCTTGTGATTCAGCAGCAGCATAAATTTACCCGCGCAAATACTCGACGATCTTTACTGGCGTAAATACTCAACGATCTTTAATGGCATAAATACTTGACGATGTATACTGGCGCAAATACTCGACGATCTTTACTGGAGCAAATATTCGACGATCTTCACTGGAGCAAATATTCGACGATCTTTACTGGAGCAAATACTCGACGATCTTTACTGGAGCAAATATTCGACGATCTTTACAGGCGTAAATACTCGACGATCTTCACTGGCGTAAATATTCGACGATCTATACTGACGTAAATACTCGACGATCTATTCTGGCGCAAATACTCGACGATCCTTGCCTAGTGTAAATACTCGACGATCTATACTGGCATTAATACTCGATGATATTACTGGCGTAAATACTCGACGATCTTCACTGGCGTCAATATTCTACGATCTATACTGTCGTAAATACTCGACGATCTATTCTGTAGCAAATACTCGACGATCCTTACCTAACGTAAATTACTCGACGATCTTTACTGGCGTAAATACTAGACGATCTTTACTGGCGCGAATACTCGAGGCGGACGGCACCGCCACCCCCTTAGGAGGAGGAGGAGGAGGAGGAGGAGGTGACTTTTTTTGTCAAACCATGACCCGACATCAAACTTGGGCTGGATAAAGGTCCCTTCACCATCATCATAAAAAAAATATATATAAATATATATCTTTCAGCCCGAAAGTAAAAAAAAAATAATAATAAAGGGAAACCGATCGAATAAACAGATCCGAGAATTTTTTCACCTGCGAGCCTGGAATTCTTTGCTTTCAGGAATTCACAAAGAGAAATTCGGAATCCCTCCGGATTCCTTAAAACATAAAACGACGCAGGTACACAATGGCTGCTCACTTTGTAGTCGGCTGAAATAAAGAAAGAAAAAAAAAAGGAACAGAACCGCGAATTTACAGAGGAGAAAAAAATGGAATCAAAACCTATAAAATATCTTAAAATGTACGGAACTCGATAATCAATTGGCAGTTGGGGCGAAAAAGGCAGAAGAGAGAGAGAGAGAGAGAGAGAGAGAGAGAGAGAGAGAGAGAGAGAGAGGGTGGGGGGAGAGTAAGAGAGGGGAGAGAAAGCATCGAATGAGAGACTGAATCCGAATTGAGTAATGACGGAGAGAGAGAGAGAGAGAGAGAGAGAGAGTAGGGGGGAAGCATCGAATGAGACTGAATCAGTATCGAGTAGTAATGAGGAAGAGAGAGAGAGAGAGAGAGAGAGAGAGAGAGAGAGAGAGAGAGAGAGAGAGAGTCTTTGAAGCTGCGATCAAAAGAAACACTTTCTCTTTATAATCCCAAAACGCATCACCTCTCGCAGGAAGAAGCAGTGGAGCAGACAATCAAAATTACATTTTCGTTTCCAAACAAAGTCGGTAAAAAAAAAAAAAAAAAAAAAAAAAAAAAAAAACAAAAAAAAAAAAAATTTTGCTGCACGAGCCGCGTCCCATGAAACTTTCAGCCACGGCCCGATGGTGGCCTGGCTATTGCGTTGCCAGAAGAGACGCACGATCCATGGCTAACCTTAACATTAAATAAAATATAGGAGGAAAGCTGTCAGAAAATCGACCTCATATAGAAGAAGAAGAAGAAGAAGAAGAAAAAGATTGTTTGTTCCTGCATTCCCTCATAATCCTGCCCCTTCTATGAGGTAGGTTTATCGCCTCCGTCTTCTCTAGATACTTTCCTTCTTTCCTTGATGAAATGGGGGTATGAAATGGTTATGAGCTAATCTATAAATTGGCAGATCCTCTTTTGAAAGATTGAAGAGAGTCATAGATTTGAATCACAATAAACAGACGAGTATTTTACGGATACATCTGATAATTTGGCTACAGCTAATACCACTTTACCTCTGCTCAAAGATGCACTAGAGGGGATGGCAGTGAATCAAAACGCTGGAGGAAATCTGCCAACTTTTTATGCGTTATGGAAAGGAACCCAGAAGAAAACTCGTCATTCTGACACAAATACAGCAATATAATTTAATTATCTGTTCAGTGAATCCCATAAACAAACGGACTTCCTTCACAAAAGACAGAATGGAGAAAACGATTAAAATCAGGAGAGAGGCAATTTGGTTATAAAATTGATCACCTCACATAAACAAGTAACAAATCTTCGGCGCACGTTTTTGGTACAGCGATAGCGGTGCCAGACTCATGATCATGGTTAATTCAAACCTTAGATAAAATCAAATCTACTGAGGTTTGAGAGCTGCAATTTGGTATACTTGATCATTGGAGGGTGGATGATCACCATACCAATTTGCAGCCCTCTAGCCTAGGTAGTTTTTAGGATTTGGGGGCGGACAGAAAATGTGAGGACGGACAGACAAACAGCCATTCAAAGGTCTTCTTTCACAGAAGACTAAAAAGGTGACGACGACATTAAAGGCAGCAATGACGTATGAACACTAACAATTCCTAAAGCTACGTGCAACTTTAAGAAGTATACTTAACCGCTACACAGTTTAGCGAGAGTATTCCAACACAGACAATGGCTCATCGCAAAACAAAAGGAACTGGGTGTAGGCAAAGAACAGCACAGCGCATACATACAAATAATAAAAAAGGAATCGTTCCTGGTGCCACAAAATAAATTTGGCCTTTTACGGGAGACAGAAAGAAAATGACCGATGAATCATGCAATTGAATGATGATTGCGTCATCCTCCAGCGCCCTATTCAGACACGTGAACGATTTTCTTTTTTTATTCTGATGATCCCCCATTGTCTCGCAAGGCCATCACATATAGACAAAATGAAGGATAAAAATGAAAATCATTTCATATAAAAATGCCCCACATGGTCGCGTTATTTCCTTTTTTTCTCATTATTTTGTTTTGAAGACTCAATCGTCTACGGCACTTACCGGGTGATCGATTTATATGTATTTTTCTATCAATTAAAAGGCTAACGCTCTCTCTCTCTCTCTCTCTCTCTCTCTCTCTCTTCCATGAAACCCAACTGCAAACAGTACAGCATTATATTATATACAATCTCTGCACTGGCCAAAGTATAGTACATGAGATTCAGGCGCCCCCCTCCGCCTCAAAAAAATAATAAATAATAAATAACAAATCTTAAAAACCGTTTTCGGAATCAGAAATAATCAGAAAAAAATTTTCCCTCAAAAGTAGCACTAAAAATTCCAGGTAAGATTCTTTTCCATCCTAGAGAGAGAGAGAGAGAGAGAGAGAGAGAGAGAGAGAGAGAGAGAGAGAGCCCTTTCCCAACCAATCAACATCTCTCAATCGTCAGTGATTAAAGACCTCACTTATTACTCTTCTGCTCAGAAAACTTTTTTTTTTTTTTTTTTTTTTTTTTTTTTTTACTCGAGTTCGAAAGTTGAAAAGAAAAACTTGGCCGACTTTTCGTCCTGATTTTCTTTCTTGAAAAAGAAAACTTACAAATCTCCATCTCCTTAAATTCCGTCTCTGCAAATACGAATCCGAGAGTAAATTATAAAAGCGAATATAAAATTCAGGGCCAAAGGCCATGCGCTGGGACCCGTGAGGTCACTCAGCGCTGGAAGGGATATGGACCTCGCAGTTGCACAATGAAACAATTGTTATAGAGGGTGGGAAGTCGTATGGAAGATAGGGAAATATGAACGGAGGTAGAGTAAAAGGAATGAAAGAGTTTATAGCTAGGGTCGCTGCGAAGACTCTTAAGTAATGCCCACAGTGCACAACGAGAGGTGCACTGACGGCACTAGCCCCCCCTACGGGAAGGAGTAAATTATAGGGACCCAAAGTATGAATGGGAATTAATTAATTATAAACAGACTTTAAAAAAAAACCATATGTCAGACACAACAGGAACTCAAATAGACACATTAACTAGATGACGAATACATCAGTTAAACAAAAATGCAAATATGAAAAATTACATCGTAATTTATAAACGCAAAGGAAGCTTTGGGAACTATTCTAAGTTGCTTTTCTTTCTTCCTGTTATAATTTCCCATTTTGCAAAAACAAAAATAAAAAACCTTCGATAGTCAATAGTGCAATTACTACAGAAAGCGCCTCATAATATAAATTACAAGTTGTTTTGATTTACCAAGTATCATCAATGTTACAAACAAAAAATTTAATTTTCTGTCATAAGCATAAAACTGAACTCAATTTTAGTTAAATTTTTGTAAGAAGCAGATTCCAGTCGAATAGGAACCATCAGTTTCAGTCAGCTTCATAATTAACAGGTTTTAGTGACTAGTTTGCAGCCATTTTCATAATACACAGTTGTTAATCATTTTGGTAACTTGTAGTTTGGAATCCAAATGGTCAAATAGTTTGTGGTGGATGTTCTCGATTTTTCATAATATTTTTATGAAGTAGTTTTACAGCAGACAGAAACTATCATTTCTAGTCAGCTTCATATTTAATAGCTTTCAGAAATTAGTCTGATGCTAGATTATTTAAAATTAACTGTTTTAATAATTTCTGAATCCAACTAGTAAAGTACAGTTTGTTGTGGCAATTTTCGGTTTTTTATAAAACTACTATGAAGAAAGTAAAGCATTGGTGTTTAGTTACATTAGTAAATAACAGATTTCAATTAAAATTTGTCATAAATAGTTTATACCTTCAATTTCTAACCAATAGTTTTTGGATGAAATGCCAAATAACGGAGAAATACCAGCTGACAGAAAGACCTACCTATCAGAAGGATTTACGACAGATCAGCAAACAATATTTTTTTTTCTATCTTTTTATTTACATATAAAACTTTCAACACTGTAAAACCTTGAAATTTATTTGGTAGTAACGAGGAAACTATTTGAAACCTACCAGCGCTTCAAACTTTGATCAAATACGTACGAAGAGATGAATCACAATAAAATCCATATATAACTACCGATTACTTCAGTTTCAGTTCGAACATCTCTCGTCAAAGTTGAGAGAGAGAGAGAGAGAGAGAGAGAGAGAGAGAGAGAGAGAGAGAGAGAGAGAGAGAGACATGAAAGTTTTTACTGATAAAATAGCAGCAGTATTATTCTCGTCCCAACACAACCAAAAACTTGAAGGGACACCGGTGGATGACAGTGATTTATTACTAAGAGGATTCCTAGATCTGCCTCACGTGAACTTGGAGCCTAGATGTCTTCAAGAGAAGATGGTTCAGGTTAAAATAGACATGGGTGAAGAAAGGATGGCCTCAACTGAAGGTGTAAAAAGTTAAGTATATCTTAGTGTAAACCAGACCACTGAGCTGGTTCACAGCTCTCCTAGGGCTGGCCCGAAGGATTAGATATTTTTTACGTGGCTAGGAACCCATTGGTTACTTAGCAATAGCAACGGGACGTACAGCTCATTGTGGGATCCGAACCACATCGAGAAATGAATTCCTATCACCAGAAATAAATTCTTCCTCTGATTCCTTGTTGGCAGATCTGGCGGGACGAGAACCCGGACCCTGAGATCGGTAGTCGAGCACGTAATCGAATCATCCAACGAGGACCAATTGTGTAAAGGATTAGTATGATAATATCTGTATCAGGGTGACATACATACTGTATCGTGCATGATATATATATTATATATATATATATATATATATATATATCTATATATATATATATTATATATATATATATATATATGATATTAAAGGTATAAGCCACGAAGGAAAAATAAACAACGGAGTTTCCGCAAGATCTTTTTTAAAGTTCAACGTCCTTTACTTAGCAGATAAGTAAAGGACGTTGAACGTCGAAAGATCTTGCGGAAACTCCGTTGTTTATTTTTCCTTCGTGGCTTATACCTTTATTTATGGATTTATCACGTTCCAAACTTTCGTGATTCAGTTATACAGACATTATATATATATATATATATATATATATATATATATATATATATATATATATATATATATATATATATATATATATAAACAAAATTCTCTACACATTAATTTACCTATGTAAGATGGGTTCATTCCAGTAAGCGTCGACCTCTCTCTATTTCAGGACAGGTATTTTTAGCAATAGGTTGTTCGCCCCCCTATGACCCACAACATTCCACTAGCTACTATGAGCGCAATTCGATCCTTGGACCTACAGGGGGACAATGCATTTTCTGTGGATAATAATTCACATCATTTTGGCTCCCCCTTGGAAAGATCTCGGGTTTCTTAATGGCGGGACAAGACTGGTAACCTCATGGACCTCGGCGGAATAATTTTCAAAATTATATATATATATATATATATTATATATATATATATATAATATATATATATATATATATATATATATTATATATATATATATTTATCCACTCAACAATGGTTAAAATAAGTTCATAAACGTGTAGACAAACAGCATCAAAAGAAAAATAAGAAGGGACCAAGATATTCAACTTCGATGAACTGGAAGTAAAGCTAAAACGTCTTGAAATATGCGATGATAATCTTTATTCCGGCAAAATAGCATATATCGATAACCGGCCGTGAAGGATAATGGGGAAAACAACGATAATAAAAACGCTTGTCATAAGTGTGACAATGATAAGTTTCACGACTCGAGCTTCGTGATAATAATAATAATAATAATAATAAAAACTTTCCTGTAGAGTCGCTACGACGTGTAACCAAGGCCACCAAAAACGAATCTATCTTTCCGTGGTCTCGATATAACGCTGTGCGAGCCGCGGCCCATGGAACTTGAACAATGGTGCGGTGGTGGCCTATCACATCGTTGCCAGATGCAGGAATATGGGAAACTTTAACCTTAAATCAAATAAAAACTACTAACGCTAGAGGGCTGCAATTTGGTATGCTTGACGAATGGAGGGTGAATGATAAACGTACCAATTTGTAGCCCTGTAGCCTCTGTAGTTTTTAAGCTCTGAGGGCGGAGAGAAAAAGTTCGAACGACAGATGAAGAGCCATCTCAACAGTTTCCTTTAACAGCAATCTAAAAGTAACAGCCTACTTTCCTTCTGTTTAAAATTGAATATCTGGCAAAATACACCCACATTCGACTATATTTCTTAAGGAAAAAATTGAATAATGAAATTAACGTCAAGAGAAAAAGCGACGCATCTCTAAATAAAGTCAGCTCAACAATCAAAACGCCATTTAGAAGTCGCATGATGAATCGTCATCTCTGATTTATTGTCTTTTTTAGTATTCGGAAAGATGGATTCACAGTCGGGTAAAAACAGGCTTTAAGTCACGTCGGCCGCCAAACTGGTCAGAGAGAGAGAGAGAGAGAGAGAGAGAGAGAGAGAGAGAGAGAGAGAGAGAGAGAGAGATTGTTCACCCTCTTGGAAGAGGAGGATCTCGCCTTCTATAAAACTAGGGTCTAAAGAACTGGCCATCAAATACGAATAAGGAAGGAAGGAAGGAAAAACAAGTAGGATGTCCCAGGAGAGACCTTACAGACCTTACAGACCTTACATCTTGTTCGGGTTGCCCCAGGTCCCTCAGTGTGAGGCACCTCTAATGTCTACCAGAGAGTTGCTAGTACATCTTCCGGTATATTTTGCATCTTCCAATCTTGGATGGTCTGGGATGCAGTTTAGATATTTGTCGAGCTTATTCTTAAACACATCTACGCTCACTCCTGATATATTCCTCAGATGAGCTGGCAACGCATTGAATAGACGCTGCATTATCGATGCTGGTGCGTAGTGGATTAATGTTCTGTGTGCTTTCCTTATTTTTCCTGGTATAGTTTTGGGCACTATTAATCTACCTCTGCTTGCTCTTTCTGATATTTTTAATTCCATGATATTTTCTGCTATTCCTTCTATCTGTTTCCATGCCTGAATTATCATGTAGCGTTCTCTTCTCCTTTCTAGACTATAATTTTAAGAATTGTAGTCTTTCCCAGTAGTCAAGGTCTTTAACTTCTTCTATTCTAGCTGTAAAGGACCTTTGTACACTCTCTATTTGTGCAATATCCTTTTGATAGTGTGGGTACCATATCATATTGCAATATTCAAGTGGACTACGAACATATGTTTTATAAAGCATAATCATGTGTTCAGCTTTTCTTGTTTTGAAGTGCCGTAACAACATTCCAATTTTTGCTTTACATTTGCCAACAGAGTTGCTATTTGATCATTGCATAACATGTTCCTATTCATCATCACACCAAGTCTTTAACTGCTTCCTTATTTGTGATTGTCTCATTATTAGGTCCCTTATATGCATATAGCTTTCTTTCTCTGTCTCCATAATTTAATTGATTCAAATTTATCAGAGTTAAATACCATTCCTATTTACCTTCTGCCCAATCATATACTTTGTTAAGGTCTCTTTGTAGAGCGTTCCTATCTTCATCACAAGTAATTTCTCTTACTTATTCTTGTGTCATCTGCGAAACTACTCACTACCGAATCCTTAACATTATTGTCTATGTCTTCAATCATAATAACAAACAGTATTGCAGCTAACACCGTACCTTGCGGCACACCGGATATTACCTTCGGCTTCATCCGATTTCTCGTCGTTTGCAATAACTATCTGTTTTTCTTTTGTGTTAAAAAATTCTTTTAACCATCTTCCTACTTTATCCACGATATTGTGTTTTCTAATTTTCTTCGCTAATAAACCACATCTGTTTCATTTCCGCTTTTCATATTTTTGAATATGTTCTCACGGTGGACTAACAGTTGGGTTTGTGTACTTTTTCCGGGTACGAAACCATGTTGTCCTTTATTAAACAAATTATTTTTTATTAAATGTTTCATAATATTTTTCTTCATTACCCTTTCATACACTTTCATAATATGTGATGTTAGACTCACAGGCCTATAATTACTTGCCTCTAGTCTTGATCCACTTTTGAAAGTAGGGGTAATATATGCTAATTTGTGCTCATCATAAATCTTGCCTGTATCTACACTTTTGTCTTAATAATATTCAAGTGGCTTTGCGATAGAATGAACTACTTTCTTTAACAAAATAGCAGGAATTCCATCAGGCCCTGCAGCAGCTCCATTTTTAATTTCATTTAATAGCCTGCACAATATCAGCTTCATTAATATCTATGTCAGCTAAATATTCACTATTTTCATCCCTTACTTCTATATCATTATCTTCATTATCTTATGTTTTTTTCTAGGGGTGAATTCTCTCTTATATCGTTCTGCCAGTATGTTGCAAATTCCTTTTTTTCATTCGTTAATCTCCCTTCAATTCTTAGAGGGCCTATTTCTATTCTTCTTTTATTCATCTTCTTCGCATATGAGTATAATAGTTTGGGATTTTGCTTGATATTTAATAGGGTTTTTTTCTTCCAAGTCCCGTTTTTTCATTTTCTTTTGATTGTATAATCTTTTGTTCTGCATTTTCTATCTTACTTTTTAGTTCTATACTTCCATGCATTTTTTTTTTTTTGCTAGACCTTTTTTCCACTTTCTGATTTTCTGGAACAAGATCCTTCTGTCTCTTGGTATGCATTGACTGATGTTTACTTTTCTTCTTCGGTATATATTTATCCACTATTTTCTCTAATATTTTATATAATATCTCCGTATTTTACCTTTTATGTCATCACTTACGAAAATATTATCCCAATCTTTGTTTAATTCTTCATTTATTTCTTTCGACCAATTTTATATTTTTTACTGTAGAATTGTATTTTTCCATATCCTTCCCCACTTTTTCATTTCTTGCTTATCTCTGTTTTCACTTGCTTTGGGAATGGACTGTTAATTCTATGACATTATGGTCTGAAATACTCGCATTATAAACTATTATTTCTTTAACATAATTTCATCTCGTTCACAAATACTAGGGTCTAAAGTATTTTCCTTTCTTGTTGGCAGGTGATTTATTTGTTGAATGTTGTATTCTAGTAGCATATCTAATAGCTTTTCGAATTGCCTCTTATCTTCTGCACTACTATTACTCTCTTTTTTATTAGTATAAGTACATCCACAATCTCCCCTATTCGTTCTTCCAGTCTACGAAAGGAAAGTTGAAGTCACCAGATAGGAGAATAGTCCAGTCCTTGTGATTCTACATATATCATCCAATTTTTCTATTATTAAGTCAAACTCTTTAGTATTAGGAGGTCTATTATTACTATGTTCATTAATTTTTTCAGATTCAAATTCTACCTACCGCTATTAGTTCCCACATTCTGAGTTACTATATTTCTCATATATTTTTCCTTGTTTTTTTGTCTTTCCCATATATTGCGGTTCCCCCTTGATTCCTATTTTTTCTATCTGATCTATAAGTTTGAAACCCTTTTATTTGATCATCATTCCAGTCTCTGGGAATACCAGGTTTCACTTATATTCATTATATCTATTCTTCTTTTCAATTTGGGTTAGTTCTTCTAAGTACTCTATTTTTCTTTTTGAGTTACTCGTAACTAAACCCTGCGCATTCATCCTATGATGGTTTGCGTGTTTTCCTCCTTCATTTAATACTGGTAGTAATAAGGATTTTCCCATGTCCTCTTTCCTGTTTCTGGTATGTTGTTCTTTTTTTCATTTCCAGAAATTCTGACATTAAAAATCCAACTTTTCCATAATATTTGATCTTCCTTCATCATAATTATTCATTTTGTGTCTGAATCTGCAATTTTCTCCATATCTGCAATATCCCCTCCTTGCATAATAAAAACAGTTATTATCTCTTGAGTAGAATCTTGGAGCTGATGCATTGAAATTTTTTTTTTTTGCTGGCACCTCTGCATATCTCGTTGATGGCTTGCTTTTTTCTTTTACCTGATATTCTTCATTCCTCTCTTTATTTGTTTCTTTCTTATTTTGGATTTTATTGCTTGATTGGTTATTTATTTGATTATTTTTCATGGCTACAGGGCGCATATATTTACATTTTTTTGTCGAACTTACATCCTTTTCCTTCTTTTTAGGTTTTTTTGTTTTTCATATTTTTGGATGTAGATCTCTGCAATCATCCTCATATCCATCTAAGTATGCACATTTACCATATATTTCATAGTTGTGACATACCTTAGGATGTTTGTAGTAACATTTTTCTCCATATCTGCAATTCCCTCTTTTCAAAAGGTTGCAGACTTTGTCTTTTTTGTATATTTTTTCCTCTTTCCCGTCATTGTGTAGATCTGGGTAGAGCCTTTTCGGCATTTTCTTTTGTGCTGTCATATCGTAATTTATTTCTTCGTAGGTATGCTGCTTTATAGCCTCATATGTAGTATCAATGAGTATCTCTGCATCCATACTTTTTATCTTGTTCTTTGTTTTCCTTCATCTTTTTCTGTCATTTCAGTTTTGTTGTTTACTTCTCTTACGTTTTCCTCTTCTTCTTCTTCTTCTTCTTCTTCTTCTTCTTCTTCTTCTCTTCTTCTCTTCTTCATCCTCACTATTTGTACATTCAATCTTGATTTAATAACTGATTGTCTATCCATGGTAGACATGTTGAGTCAAAAAATTCTTGTGTCTTTTCTCATCTTGCATTACCTCAGCACACTGTGGATGGGTCGGAATGTTGCATGCAGCACATTTTCTGATTAGGTTTTGTGGATTAACTATGCTATACCACACCTTACACAGTTTACATGCTTTTGGCATTCTTTTTCCTAATGCATCAATTAGGATATTCACAAGGTTCACTTTATTCATTTTCTTTGTCGGAATATGTTGGTTTATGTATATTTTTCTTTATAGTCTCTTGACCACTTGGATTTTATTTGGAACTTCTTCAATTATTTTCAAGATGTTTTCATTTGATTTGTTCCAGTTTGAAGGATTGTATCCTTCTAATATATCTATGAATGATTTTGTATCTTTTGTTTAGGACTGTTGCTGATTTCATAGATCAGAAATGCCAGTTCCCTTCCTGCTACCTCATCGTATTGCGAATCTGCCAAGCAAGCTAAATCTCGCCATTTTTTTCCGCAGTTGGAGCTTACTGCCATCTTGTTCTGATTTACAGTATTTCACTTGATAAACTAACTTAGAAGACGCTTTATCCTAATATTTCCACACTAATCTTATCACCGATAGTTCACGAACACTTCTAGATATTTCTCAAATTCTAGACGTATGTTAAAACTTGTGATATTTGTTGATTAATCTGACTTCGACCAGGAACGTCTCACCAAGCAAGATGATACTACTACACTACTACTACGAGAGAGAGAGAGAGAGAGAGAGAGAGAGAGAGAGAGAGAGAGAGAGCTGGTCAACTCTTTAAGAAGACGATTTCAAGGTTTCTTAATAGGAGAGTCGTAAGAAGTTGTCGTCCACATAACAATAAGGAAACGAAGAAAAACACTGTAAAAAACAGAGAGAGAGAGAGAGAGAGAGAGAGAGAGAGAGAGAGAGAGAGAGAGAGAGATGAGGGGAAGGGAGGGGGGGGCTAAGGGGAAGTGTTAGGAGGCTGCTGTCCTTGAAGTTTTTTTTCGAGGAGGACATCCAAATTACTCTAACTCTTCAAAGGCTTAAACTTCGGGGGGTGAAGATGTTGAAGAGGCGCACAGAAAGGAAACTGGGAACGCTGGGACGGACGTGAAAAACAGGAAGGATAAATGGATTCCGGATAAAAAATGGGGAAGGGGGAAACGGCTGGTGGGAAAAAAAATTAAAGAGAGTGAAGGAGTAATGGGCAATTTCCCCCAAAGAGAAAAAGGCAGCTGTGAATGTAAAGAGAAACTTAAGCCGTCTGCGAGCTGTCATAAATTTGGAAGTATTGGCAATCGATCTGACAATTCGGTAAATGAGATTAATCAAGCTGTCTAAAACGAGTCTTTAATCATAACCTTCGTTTTGTTTAATAAAACAGTACTACTTTCAATACATTTCCACATCAGGAACATAGAATTTAGGCCAAAGAGTGAAAGGGATATTGACATTAAGGTAGTTTGAAAGGGGTAACAGTAGGAAAACCTCAAAGCATTTGCAAACTGAAACAATTGTAAGAGAGGATGGATAACAAGAAGGAAGAAAGCGAATATGAACGGAGGTACAGTAAACGGGGTGAAAGGGGTTACAGCTAGGGGCCGAAGGGACGTTGCAAAGAACCTTAAGTTAAACCTGCAGTGCGGTATGGTCTTGCCCTGCCACCTCGGTGGCCGCGAGTTCGATTCTCGGGCATTCCATTGAGGTGTGAGAGATGTGTATTTCTGGTGATAGGAGTTCACTCTCGACATGGTTCGGAAGTCACGTAAAGCCGTTGGTCCCGTTGCTGAATAACCATACTGGTTCCATGCAACGTAAAAACACCATACACACAAACAAACAAACAAAATAACTGCACGCTCGTTGCTACAAAAAGTATAGATGACGGTGTGCCTTCACACTTTATTTTAATGTCTACTGAATTCAACCACGAACTCATTCAACTATTTTATTACCACATTAGGACAACAATCTTTCATCAAACTCTGAACTGCCTCTGTCAGTCTGTCTGCCATCTAAAACACATCAGCCATATAAAGGACTTTAATTCAAAGTGATAATCATATAAAGGCACCCCGAGTGATTAAAAAAGGGGGGGCGGGCGGGGAAAGCTTTATACGATGATGAAGCAGACGATAATGATGATAAAAAAAAAGTAGCCGAGGCGGCTACCAGCCTCATTAGCGATCGTAAAATAGTAACCAAACGCAAAATCATCAACAGGAACCGGAGGATATTATCTCTCTCTCTCTCTCTCTCTCTCTCTCTCTCTCTCTCTCTCTCTCTATCTAAGTTAATTACCGGTTTCTCACTAACACCTTATGATATAAACAGCCGTTAAAATCTTCTTTTCATTTACCGGGACGGAAACCAAATTGGCGAGGAGAGAGAGAGAGAGAGAGAGAGAGAGAGAGTAGGAGGAGTGAGTCTCCATCTGATTTATGGAGGCCGTCATTAACAAAATTATCTCAAAGTTACTAGTTAGAAGGCCGTAATTTATTAACATCTCACATTTTTTTGTGGGCTGGGCTGAGGTCGTGGGGGAGGAGAGAGAGAGAGAGTAGAGTAATTATCGCACCATTAATTGCATGTTGTTTTTTCATTATTTGCTTTATCTTTAAAGTTGCATCATTATCCTACATATCTTTTGATGAACCGCTTCGAAACAACACGTTAGCGCCGAGGATATAACCGTGGATGACAATTACTAAGGGAGATCTTACATAAAGTAAATTGAAACGAGTGACACGCACAAGCATATCTTAAAACCAACCTATCTGTCTAGTTATATATATATATATATATATATATATATATATATATATATATAATATCAGGAAACTCCTCTTAGTATATATATAATATAGATATATATATATATATATTATATATATATATATATATACACACGCACACACACGTATTACTGCATATTAATGTGCGGGTGTGCACGTGTGCATTCAAAACCGCCTACAAAAATCTTAATACCTCAAAGAGGCTACTATAAAACATATAAAAATCATTATGCAAAACATACAAATACAATTCTCTAGCGAATTCGAAGCCCAACCCCACCCGACCCCCCCACAGAAAAAAAAAAAAAAAAAATTCTTTGGGATGAAAGTTACGTATGGAGTTTTGGAAGTCGAATGCTTGGGGCGAATCCTTCTGACGACCTATACAGACGACTCAAAATGCAGCGAAATCTTTGGAAACCAGCCCAGTAAACCACGCTCTCTCTCTCTCTCTCTCTCTCTCTCTCTCTCTCTCTCTCTCTCTCTCTCTCTTATGATAGTTTAGGTTAATGATTACTAACATTACCACACGGATTCTTGCGCTGATGAAACGTAAAACTGTCTTTAAAAAAAACTGATAACATCATATGACCACTTGTGCTGCCGAAACGTAAAAACTTCTCAAACAAGGCGTGATCTGACCTCAAGCTTACTCGCGCCACGTGCTGAAATCTACGGTCAAATAGTGCGTTGTTCCACCGCCGAAAATTGAAGTAAATACACTATATTTTATATTAGAATTGTTCTGTATTGTATAACATGCACATTATTTATTGTTTAAATTTTAATTCTGATAAACGAATCATAAATATCCTATCCTAAAATTTCTGTATCTTTAACTAACGCGAAACACCTTTTCAGGCTCTCCCATAAACCTTTCCTAACCCCCAATAAGAATAACAACAAAAACAAAGATGATGGAATGGAAATAAAATCTAGGGTAACATGCAAGAGAAGGGCGTGGTCTCTCAACACTTCCTCTGTCCTCTCAATCAATCTTCTAGCGTTACACACACACAAGTTAAAGTAGGCGTCGCACACTGAGCAGCATAGCAGGAAGTTAAATGTGTATGAGCTAAAAATATCTTTTTGGAGGCCAGAGAGAGAGAGAGAGAGAGAGAGAGAGAGAGAGAGAGAGAGAGAGAGAGAGAGTAGCTTATTTACAAAGTTTGTTTATATATATATATGTATATATTTGTATATGTATGTCTGTTTGTATATACTATATCAAAATATAAATACAGATTTTATAATTATATATATATTTATATATATATAGGATATAATATATATTATATATAATGTATATTAATATATAAAATCAAACATGGCATTTTCTTTTCAATGAAGGCTTGCGAAAGAACCTCGTGAAGATTTTTTTTGCCTCTCCTATTCTCAACTAATCTTTTAGCGGGGATGGGGATCGTTAGCCCATCCCCTAAAAGCAATAATACATTTACTTAACCCTCCACCATTCCACCAAAAAGGAGCCTGGCAACAATTCACAAAGAAAACCAGTAAACGGGCTACTTAGGGACGGTAATTAAACGTTTTCAGAGTTAAAGCAAATTACCATTGTTGAGATGGGATATTATAAAAAAAAAGATTACGGGAAAAGAATTAATGAAGAAATTAGATTACGAAAAAGAGTAGGTATTAATTCATTAATGAAACAACTGGAATTTCTTCTAACAACCTATTTTCCCATCTAAAAATTAAAAAATCCACCGAAAAGCTTCCAAAGAGACGAGTTTCAAAGTAAAGGGAACAACAGTTCCGAAGACAAGACGAGGAAATTCGAAAAGAAAGTGGAACTTTCCCTCTTTTCCAAAGATTCCTTTTTCACTCTTTCCCTAATGAAACTGACTTGACCGAATATAGAATTTACGCAAAAAAGGGCCAAGCACTGGGACCGTTGAGGTCATTCTGCGCTGAAACAGAAATTGAGGAGTACGAGGTTTAAAAAGGATGTAGCAGGGATTGAAAACCTCGAAAGCCAGTTATTGCACTGTGAATGCATTTGTTAGGAGGAGGGTGGGAGGAGTCAGCATGGAGGAAGGAGAATAACCAATGAAAGGAAGTACCAGTAAAAAGGGAACGGACAGGTCGTTCTGCAGCCAGGCTTAGGGGTGCTTTAAAGACATTGGGGGTGCAAAGAACTTTAAGCTAACGAGGGTGCACTGACAGGATACTTTTCTGTTAGTCAACTTTTCCCATACTTGACCGTATGACGCCCTCCTGATTGGCTGTTTTGATAAGCCCAATGACAGGGCTGGACAACTCTCAGTCTCTCTCGAAGAGTTCACCAGGGGATAGTATTCTAATGTTTCCGCCTTTCCTGAGGAATAGTTTCACAATAGGCAGGATGTATATTCCATTTTCCTTCCTGGATGGGAATAAACGTCTTTCAGTTTTGAAAGGACGTCATTCCCTCAAGGAAGGAGGTGGAATAATACATCCTGCCCTTATCTGTGAACTCTCGAGAGAGACAGAGTTTCCTGCCCTGTGATTGGCTTTACTCAACAGCCAATCAGGAAGCCGTAAACGCCGTAAGGGAGACTGGCCTAGACATCAAAATGCACGTGCTGATGTCTGAATCTTACTCGGTATGTTATTACTATAGTATACGAATTCCCTATTTTCTTTCTCCCTCCCGGGCTCCTTCTCCCATCTATTTTGCTGCTTCGCTACGGATCTGACAAGGGTCCGGTCCAAGAGCCAGAAAGCCCCAGAACAAGAAAGCCCCGAGAAGAAGAGAGAGAGGAGAGAGAGAGAGGAGAGCTAACCCGCAAGGAAACATAAAATGCCCCATTTTTAAATCCCCCTTTTTCTTGCTTCTTTCTTTTTCTTTTTTCCTTGGGAAAGTCGGCCAAGATTAAAACGTCCGCAAATGGCAAAAATGTGACTCTTCTCTCGGCCTCGCAATTTTAATCCATCCCCCCTTCTCCTCCCCTAACCCCCAACCCCCCCACTTTTACCTTCAAAGGAGCATTAAAAAATCAATGCTTTCAAGCCCGCATTCAAGCCAAAGCACCAGTTAAAGTCAAGATAATAAGGAACCCCCCGCCCGCCGCTGGCGGACCATCCGATTTTGTAAAGCTGAGTGTTGTTTAATGAAACTTTGTTTCTGGGAGGAATAATCCTCGCGCTGTGTGTCATTACCGACGCTGACGATAATTATGATTCACACTGACCCCACAAGAACGACAAAACAAGTACAAAATGCGCCGAAGAAACTTTTCCGTACAGCGTATAATACTGTATAACACTCAGCCAGCAGCTGTGGTGGCCGAGTTGTTGCGGTCGCAGACGCAAGATCATACTAACTTTAACCTTAAATAAAATAAAATAAACTACTGAGGCTAGGAGGGTTACTTGTGAAGTTTGGTTCATGCCTTGATGATTGGATGGGTGGGGAT
>NC_061104.1:40875329-40877829 GCF_015104395.2 Macrobrachium nipponense
AATTTGGATGCTAGAACCAAGTGATTATTTTCAAGAAAAATCTGTTCATTTTTTAAAATATGGCCTCCCGCTTTTTTCAGGGGGGAAAGTCCCAGTACTCGGTTACATCTAGGGAAAAATGCTACCGGTTAAATATACATACGCAATCGCGTTTTCTGACCAAAAAATTTGAGTTTTTTCTTCAGTGGTTTAAGTATTGTCACATTTGGGGACATTTTCTAGCATCTCATGAGCATCTTGACTCCCTAAGTTTACCATAACTATTGGACGAGTTGAAGTAGTGGCCTAGTACTGGGACCTATGAGGTCATTCAACACTGAAAAGGGAATTGGGAATAAGGTGGTCTGAAAGATGTAACAGGAGGAAAACTTAGCAGTTGCACAGGAAATATTTGTTAGGAGGGATGTTACAACAGTCACCCTGGCGCCAGATACTGGTGTTTATATCTCTTTCACAAGGGAAGTAGAGGAGACAGACTTCACATCACCTGTCACTCCTAATTGACGGAAATACACATGGAGTTATTGACTTGTTAGATCGTTGACCCCCAATGGTTTTCGCGGGTCGTTACCTAAGAATATTTTTTTGGGGGAGAGGGGTGATTGTTTTTGTGATATTTACAGTCTTTTGTTTATGTTTTAACGGTCATCCCCAACTGGCTTGTACTAAACAGCCCGAGAAGGTGGATACATATACCGGGTCAAGTAAAAAGTTCCTCGTTGGACGAGTGGTTTACGTGCTCGCCTACTGATTCGGTAGTCCAAGTTCGATTCCCCGCGTTGTCAACGTGGAATCAGAGGAATTTGTTTCTGGTGATTAAAAATTCATTTCTCGATATAATGTGGTTCGGATCCCATAATAAGCTGTAGGTCCCGTTGCTAGGTAACCAATTGGTTCCTAGCCACGAAAAATATATATATATATATATATATATATATATATATATATATATATTATATATATATTATATCTATATCATATATATATATATATATATATATATAGATATATATATATATCGAACTACAAATGTCCTTTAATATCTAATTCGCTCTACCTCGGAATAATATATTTTCATATATGTTAACCGAGGGGGAATTTATTAAGCGATAATAGAATTGGCGATCGACAGACGCGAACCATCGACCTCTCAATCCCAGGACTGGCAGTGAAGCCCCAAAAAAACCCCGTTGCTAGGTAACCAATTGGTTCCTAACCACGTAAATATATATATTTATATATTATATATATATATATATATGTTATATATATATATATGGTATATATATATATATATATATATATATATATATATATATATATATATATATATATAATGCTTCGGGCCAGCCATAGGAGAGCTGTTAATCTGCTCAGTGGTCTGGGGTTAAACTAAGTTAGACTTTTACTTCGGGTAAACTGCCTACGTACCGAAATACCATCAAGGAAAATGTAAAATGCTAATTTTTTTTTCCAGATGACTGAACCGCCGCCCCTACTATACTTCCCCTAAAATGACCCTCATATCAGAGGCGCAAGATACAATTACAGGCCGGGATTTATCCGCGCCATTAGCAGACCGCACTAACACGCACTAAAACTAACTGATGGTCCAATAGGTGTCGCCGCGGGCACTGTCTCCATTTATACCCGGCCGAATTTACTTCGAAAGGTAAAGTACGGCAAGCACAAATTGACCCGCTCCCCCCTGAACGCCCCCCGCCACCAGCCCCCCACCCCCGTCACGCTCCTTGCCATGATATTCACTTTCCTACTCTAAAGGACACATTTTCATTTAGTAAATAAACCGTTAAATTGCATTTTTCATTTTCATTTCAGTATTCATATCAAAATACACACACACACACACACACACACACATACATATATATATATATATATATATAATATATATATATATATATATATATATATATATATATAGCACACATTTGGGTACACATATTTATATATACATACTTACATACACAATATATATATATATATATATTATATATATATATGTGTGTGTGTATGTACAAGCAGAGTATATACAATATCTATTCAAACACATCTACGTACAAGCCTGTTGATATTTTTTTTCCATATGAGGAGAAAGAGACTGGAAAACGCGGAGTATGTGTGTACGTTAGAGAGAGAGAGAGAAGAGATGGAAAGAAGAAGAAAGGGAACGAGAGAGAGAGAGAAGAGAGAGAGAGAGAGTAGCGCACAAGAGCAGTGAGGCAGGTAAGAAAGACAATAGGAGTAGGAGGAGGAGGAGTAGGAGGAGGAGGGGGAGGGACAAGAAGAAGAAGAGCAAAGAAGAAGAAGAAGAAGACGAGGGAGAAGCGGCAAACAGATGGGATCGATCGACCTTCGTATAATGCAGGTCAAATCTTGACAAATATTGACCCGGTTTTACCCGGAATGACTTGATCATCATCATCATCATCATCATCATCTTCGTCATCTCCGCTGATGATGACTGCCATCAACCAAC
>NC_061104.1:40887829-40890329 GCF_015104395.2 Macrobrachium nipponense
AAGATAAATGTTTGATTTTTTGTATTTTTTCAGGGTAAACAAATAATGAACAAAAAAGCAATTTGTAGTTTTTACTTACATAACAATACCGAAAGAAAGTTTGTATTTTTACTTACAATACAAAAACGCAAAATAAACTTTTTGGTATTTTTCCTTAAGTACGGAATTAACAAAAGCGTAAAAAGTGAAATTTGGTAATTTTCTCTCTCCGTAAACGAAAATGGGACAAATGGAATTTGGTTTTTCTCCATAAACAATGCTCAAAAAAAAAATTAATTTTTTCTAACAATACAAAAAGAAATGTGTATTTTTTTCCCTAACAAGTAAAAAACAAAAGAAATTCTAGGTGAATTACTTTCCATAAACCAAAGTACAAAAAAAAGAAAAAATGTGTAGTTTTTCCTCTAAACCAATACAAACCCACTACATCAAAAGACTGGATATCCTAAAGTGCGCATGCGCAGATGACTATGAATTAAGAATTCGCCCTTCCTTTGAAAAACAAAATACCACTACGTAAGTAACTTAAAGGGCCTGTTTGCAATACCTATGCCCGACTTTCAAGATCTGTTCTTAGCCGTCGTGTCGACAAGACGTGTTAATTATACGTTACGTGTTTACTTTCCAAAATTCTGGCTTTCCCTCCTGGCACCATTTCATAGGTACCCTTGCCCCATCGGGGGGAAAATAAAAAACATGCTACACGAAAAACAAGAAAAGGCTTTTGAAAAGATACAAAATTGTTAATTGAGGGAAGAAAACAGAAGCCTTCCAAAGCTGACTGATGTACCAAAGGATCTCTTGTATATATCGAAAGAGACGGAGGCATGACAGAAAAAAATGAACAAACAAATAAAAAAAAAACAGTAAAAATCATATCCAGATTCTGGCGAGACTGTCAGAGAAAAACGCAAGCATAAAATGGAAAGGCCCACTGAACCGCCGGAAAAAAAAAAAGAAAAAAAAAGTTTTGGGTGGGATGAGCCGGGGTAACATGAAAAACCTTTTACTCTTGGTACTACAAAACATGTTAATATAGTCACAGCAATTTTTATGAAACTCGTATCTTCTAGGACGAATCCACGAAGTAATCAAAACAAAATAACTGAATGTCAAAACAAACTTAAAAATATTAAACAAACAAACTAGTGTTTTCCCTCAATGGAACCTGGCACATTTACTTCCGTAAAACAATTCAAGTTACTAACGGACCTTGAAGTTTGAATTGTTAACCATCTGCAATGCACTGAAGGTTTTTTTTGAAATGAAAGGCTGGCTGATAACATCCAATCTCAAGGTCTATTTTCTTAGTGTATATCCGATACAGCTTTGATTTGTTCCCATGATATACGATTCATTGGCAACCTTTTTTTTCCAGTGATGTTTTTGAAATGGCCCTCATTGTCCGCCCATCCACACTTTTTCTGTCTGCCCTGAGATCTTGAAAACTACCGAGGCTGGAGGGCTGCAATTTGGTTAACCAATTTGCAGCCCTCTAACCTCAGTAGTTTTTCAGATCTTAGGGCGGACAGACAAATAGCCATCTCGATAGTTTTCTTTTGCAAAAAACTAAAAACACACTCGCCACTCTGTACTTGAATTAAGAGGCTTTGAACTCTGGGGTGAAAAATGAAAACAAACAAACGTGTTCCTCCCCGTTCCAGGCTATTGAACAGGTAAAATATTATGGCCGGTTTTCCCCCCGTAGCCGCCAAATCAGTATGTTGAATCATTTATTTCCCAGCACGCAAAACTGACACTGAATAGGGGTACCTTATTGCAATGAAACTCTTTCGGTTTTTTTTACCAATGCACTCGTAAATCCCGGGTATTTATTTGCCATTACAATAGAACCCGTCTAACCACAAGACTCCATGTATGCACAAGCATGCCTGATAATATATAAGATATCCTTAACTTGATTAGACTATAATATACAGATATAATATATATACTTATATATATATATCAGGTATGTTATGATATATACCTATATATATACTTAATATAGATATAATATATACATCTGCATAATATACATATGTGTATGCTATGGCTAATTGTTAATTATGGATATCTTATTACCGTAGTACATACATGAATAATCACAAACGTATGTAAAGAATATATAAAATATTTAAATATCTATAAATATATCTATAATATCTATTAATATATATATTTATATATAAAGGTTTTTTTGCTTTTTCATTTTTTCCTTGCCTTCGAGGCCAAAAAAACGTTTATTTTATAAACATAGCATCAACGTTTTATATTACTTCGTGATCAAGTTAGTTCCATATATATATATTATAATTATATATAATATATAATTATAATATATATATATAATTATATCTAATTATATAATATATTACAACCAACACACATCAATGTATTTGTATGTAACGAACTTGGACGTAACTTTTGTATAGTTTATATTTCAATCCTGTTCATTTTTATCTAACGCATTTATCATCATAACCCTACCCGGGCAAAC
>NC_061104.1:40895329-40900329 GCF_015104395.2 Macrobrachium nipponense
TTTCAGTCCTTCCCCCTATCCAAGGAATTGCTAAAAAGAACTAAATCAAACGAGCTTCCGCCACAGTGAAAAAAAATGTGATCTTGCCTCCCTTCTCTTCAATCAGAGATCAGGCCAGCGAGTGGTCCAAAGTTAAATCTGACAAAAGAATCGAATAAGGCAGTAGCCTGATCATTTCTGAGTCCAAGGCATTTGTCTATAAACTATATTATATGCCCACAAACACACTCACGCATACACACATACATATATACATACCAACAATTATTATTATTACGATTATATTACTATTTTTACAGTGAGGGGTTCCGGGTTGCATCCTGCCTCCTTAGGAGTCCTATCACTTTTCTCATTATGTGCGCTGCTTCTCGTAACACACTTATGCATGTGTCCTGGAGCTACTTCAGCATCTAGTTTTTCCACGAATTTGGGATCGTGCCTAGTGTCCCTTATGATTATGGGTACGATTTCCACTGGCATATCCCATATCCTTCTTATTTCCATTTTCAGGTCTTGACACTAGTCAGCTTTTTCTCTTCCTTTCTCATCTACTCTGCTGACCCATGGTATTGCGACATCAGTGAGTGATACTTTCTCCTATTATTATCATCATTACTATTATTATTCAGAAGATAAACTCTATTCATATGGAACAGGCCCACCAAAGAGGCCATTGACTTGGAATTTAAGCTTCCAAAGTAGATAGTATCCATTCGAAAGAAGTAACAGAAGGTAGTGGGAAATACAGAGAGAAATAAGCTGCAGCCAAAACCGATCAATAAATCAACAAATTAATTATATTGGAGTATTAATGCAATGCAACTTCGCTTAAACTTGCAGTTCCATTGAGCGGTGAGTGTTAGAGACAACTGGCTTGAAAAGCAAAGACCACCAGACTGATTTCATAAGGGACAGAGAAAACAAGCAGTTATGGATAGAATATAGAATTTAGACCAAAGGCCAACCGCTGGGATCTATGAGGTCATTCAGCGCTGAAACTGACAGTAAAAAAGGGTTGAAAGGTGTAACAGGAGGAAAACCTCAAAGCAGTTGCACTGAGTCAATTGTTAGGAGAGGGTGGAAAGTAAGATGAAAGAAAGAGAATATGAAAGGAAGTACAGTAACAGGAATGAAAGGGGTTGCATTTGGGGGCTTAAGGGACGCTGCAAAGAACCTTTAGTAATGCATGCAGTACATCGCATCAGGTGCACTGATGGCAATAACACCCCTTACGGGAACCAGCAGTTTATGTAAATGTAGGCTGCTCAACGAAATGATTATTGGAGCACATATAGTACTGAAGACGATACACTGAACCACGATCTAACGTAAATCGACATCTTAATGTTCCTACAATTCGGGGAACAGCAAGTAGCTGGAGGCAAATCGAGTATCACCGAGTCAATATAGTAATGGTCAATATAGTAATGGTCATTCTCTCATAATCCAATACGTTATGGACACTGGTCACCAATATCATACACACACACATGTATCAAGTATATTAACGGAGTGTTCGTATATTGTGGGCGTAAGCATACATGTGCAACCATTTTGGCAACTGTTAAATTATGCCTATGCGGAAAGGATTGTCGATGCAAAGGTTAACAAGTGGACTAGCTGTTAAAAGTCAGCTATAAACAATAGCAGGTATCTGTTACCAGTGGAAGTTCCTCGCTAGACGAGTCGGTAGCGTACTCGCTTACCGATCTGGTGGTAGCCAGAGTTCTCTCCCAGCTGCTGCAGCCAGCGAGGAATCAAGAGGAATTTATTTCTGATGATTAGAACTTCATCTCTCGATGTAATGTAGTTCGGATCCCACAATAAGCTCCCGTTGCTAAGTAACGAATTGGTTCCAAGCCACGTAAATAAAAATCTAATCCTTCGTACCAGCCCTAGGAGAGCTGTTAATCGTCTCAGTGGTCTGGTTAGACCAAGATATATTTAATTGCTACCATTGGACTTATGGAAGGATTATAACAATGATATGAAAAAAGACCCTAATGTTTGAAAAAGATGACTTAAAAGTTTCCTGTTTGCACAATAAAGGAGGGTTGTGTCAGTGGATGATGGAAAACAATGTAAATTACTACAGCTGAGACGAGCAATTAAATCTCGATATCTTATTCCATTCCAAAATTTGGATTCCGAAGTTACCAAAGAAAGAGCTCCCAAAGTATTAGAAATTCCTGAAGTGAAGATGATGTTGAGTTTATAGGTGTGGTGAATGTGACCGAGACATGAGTCCATACATATTTAAAAATTCAAAAAGTGAAAATTGAGAAAAAAAATTTCTGTGCTGTTGAACAAGCGCTTATTATATATATATATATATATATATATATATATATATATATATATATATATATTATATATATATATATATATATATATATATATATATTATCATTCTCAAATAAATCCATAAACATCCATATCCTAAAATCCCTGTATCTTTTAACTCAACGCAAAACAACTTTTTTCAGACCTTTTTAGGCTCTTCCACAGGACCTTTATTAACCGCCCCCCCCCCCCCCCCCCCCCCCCCCCCCCCCCAACACACACAAGAAATTTGTAGGTTTACTCCCAAAGAGTAAGAGAAAAGAGTCATAAGTTCCTGACAAAAGTATATACCGTCAGCACAGTCAAGGATGAGCTGTTTCAGTATTGGGTAAATAACTAATAATAATAATAATAAAAAAAAAGTAAAAAAAAAAATTTCGGTCGGAACTTACCATGTGAACAACGCAAGGAGCAAGGCAGGTTGTCAAATCTCTCTCTGATCAACAGTAATTCCAATGTTCTCTTATGTCTTGTGGTGAAACTTACCTGGAAAAAGATACAAAAAAGCACAATTAATATACTGCAATAATACTGCTAACGTTTGTGCAAGCAATATAGCTAAGCGTATTAATATATCCACAGAACAGCATCATGAAGCTTGGAAATCATATGTATAACCATTGGCAGAATGAATATAGATAATTTTTTCATAAAAAAAACCTTAAAACTTGAAATATTAGCGGGTATAACATTGGAAAGCGATGAGATGTGGGGTAGAGAAATGATCTTCGAACAGACAAATATAGAGAGAGAGAGAGAGAGAGAGAGAGAGAGAGAGAGAGAGAGAGAGAGAGAGAGAGAGACTAGCTCTCCCCTCCCTCTCCCGGGACGTGGCTCTCCTATCGATTTCTTTGCATACAGCCAGCACCCCCCCATCCCCCCCGGCCCCAACCCTATTAATGAAACCCCAAAGAAGTCTTCTTATTGGGATCTGGAAACCAAGCCGCTCAACACCAACGCTGATATCTGACTTCTCCCAAAGTGATCATGACGGAGGGAGATCCAAACAAATCCCCACAAGGATATTATATTTGAAACCACACACACACACACACACGCACACACACACCGGAAACGTACAGGACGAATACGTATCGGACGGTTGAGGGCGCTCTTAAGTGCACAGGGATTCATATAACTCTTGGAGGTTCGTACGGACGAGTTATCAACGCCACTACAGAACCAAACCAACATCATCAGGCACACAGGCAGAGAGAGAGAGAGAGAGAGAGAGAGAGAGAGAGAGAGAGAGAGAGAGAGAGAGAGAGAGAGAGAAATTTCTGAAACAATCTGAATTTTGAATACCAGCGTGTATCTGCATGGAACACAAAAACAAATGATATAACATGGCGAGAGTACACTGTACAAAGTGTACGGGGAAAAAATCCTCGTCGAAAATACAATAAAAAAAAAGGTAAGAAAAAAAGTCAAGAAACATAAAGGAAAACTGATAACGCATCAGTACTAAATCCATCAAAGTACGTCAGATAAACGATTGACAACTGTGCGAAAATATGTACAAGTATCAATCTACATTTGCACCAGAAAAGTACGTAAATAAGCGATAACTCTTGGGAAAATCATACATTAAAAATATACCATTGAAAATGTACAATTAACGATAAAAATGTTATGTACGAAGTAGATGGAAAATAAAAGCTTAGAAAAAAGTAATTTACACAACAAAAATAATTTGAAAACGTATAAGAGTAGTAATTTACACAACAAAAATAATTTGAAAACGTATAATGGGTAAGGAAGACGAAACTTTCTAAGCGAAAAACCAGCGATAACTTCAGAACAACAAGCAACCCGGTTTAAAATACCATGGCCAAAAAAAAAAAAAAAAAAAAAAAAAAAAAAAAAAAAAAAAATCCCGAAGGGAAAGATATGCATGCTAATTGGCAAAAAGTATAGCAACTGGAAATGAGGAAAACACAGGGACGAGCATTAGATTTCTTTTTTTTAATCTAAATCCTGCCACTGAAGACAAAGGATGTGAACTACAGTGAGCTGTGTGAGCAAACGAGAAAATCATTCTAAGAAAAATTCTACAAAAATAAAATGGTACATGCGGGATGAAAAAAAAAAATAAATAAACAAACAGCACCACATAAAAAAAAAAACTTTGAATCGGTTATACTCTAAAGTCATAAATTGGGTTACGTACGAGAACCGGATAACAGAAAACAAAGTAAAATGCCCTACGAAAGGAAATAAAAATTCAGTTCTGTACTGTATAAAAATCATCCTCAACACAGGCTACGGATGAAGGACAGCAAGTATCCCCCCCTCCCTCCATCCTCCCCATGAGAGGGGGGGTACGCTGCCCCAACCGGGGCCCATTCACAAGATTGCTTCTTCTATTTTCAAACTCTGAAGAGAAGACGGGGGACGGTGAGAGAGAGAGAGAGAGAGAGAGAGAGATGAGGTCCGAGAGAAGGGTGAAGAGGAAGAAGGTGGGTAAGAAAAATGAAGGAGGAGGTGGAGGAGAGAGAAAGAAAAAAGCGAGGCATGGCCGGCAAGAAATAAGAAAGGCAAAGAATGAAGGATTATTGGGGTTGGGTGACACACAAAAGGAGATGAAAACGGAAGAACTACAAAACAGAGAGAGAGAGAGAGAGAGAGAGAGAGTAGCACCGAGACTTGGCTGAAAA
>NC_061104.1:40905329-40915329 GCF_015104395.2 Macrobrachium nipponense
CTTTTCTTTCTCTTGCATCTCAAGAGGTGTACTGTAGGCATCACTTAATATTCTCTGCAGCGTGCCTTCGACCCCTAGCTGCAACCTTTTCATTCCTTTTACCGTACACTCTTTCATATTCTCTTTCCTCCATCTTACTTTCCACCCGCTCCTAACAACTGCTAGGTTTTCTTCCAGTTGCAAGTTTCAACTGTCGATTTCCGTTTCAGCGCTGAATGACCTCATAGGTCCCAGCGCTTGGCCTTTGGCCTACATTCTGCATTCAACTGAATTCAACACCACGCGAGGTCCGTCCGTTGAATGATCGAAGAGAATCATTGACGCTCCGCGGGACATCTCACTTGAACCTGACCTACCTCTTCAAAGCCATATAATAAATGTCATGGAACATCACATTTAATCGAGATCCATTATCATTGATGACGTACAAGTTTCTCGTTAATTATCACAAACCCTCACTTAAAGAGGACTGAAACCGAAGTCGGCTTCCTCTAAACAAGATCATAATCGGGTTTTTAGTTTAGAACTAAAGTTAAATATCAGGAATGCAAGCAAGCAATCATATGAAAGGTATTAATGGCACATAGATACCTGCGTAGGACATTCCCCGAAGTGTCTTTTTGAAGGCGGGCAAGCAAACTAAACGAAAATTCAACTGTACACATATCATTGTGCTAAAGGACTGTTTAGTTTTCTGTAAAAGAAAACTGTTCTGACGGTTTTGTCTGTCAGTCCGCATTTTTTCTGTCCGCCCTCAAATCTCAAAAAACCACTGAGGTTATAAGTCTGCAAATTGGTAAGTTGATCATCCACCCCCCAATCATCAAACATACCAAATTGCAGCCCTCTAGCTTCTGTAGTTAGTCATTTTATTTAACGTTAAATTTAGACATAATAGTGAGTCTGGCAACGCTATGGGACAGGCCACCACCTGACCGTGAATGAAAGGTTCACGGGCCACGGCTCATACAGCATTGTACACTGTACGGAAAACTCGATTGCGCAGAAGAAACTTGTTCTCACTTTTACCTTTTTCTTAAAACCTTTTCATGAACTCCCGCGACACCCATCTGGAAACTGACAAAATAACCAAAAACAAAGGCACTTGCAGGCAATTACAGGACGATAACTCCCACTCAGCAGACGTCGTCGTCGTGTCCGTCCACCTACCGAAAGCACAAAGTCGATGAAACACTTCCAGAGAAAACTAAAGAGGAGAGAGAGGAGGACTCTCCGTACTTCTTTCCACAGAAATGATGCGACGAGAGCAGTGTGTGCCTCTGGACGTATTTGGAGAAAAGCCCCCACCTACGAAGGACGATCAATGCTTATATATATATATATATCTAGATATATATATATATATATATATATATATATATATATATATATATATATATATTTATATATATATTATATATATATATATATATATATATATAATATCTATATATATTATATATATATATATATATATATATATATATAACACATGTAGCCTGCTATTTTCTTGACTCAAGTTCACAACTGCGTAGACAAGGGGCCAGTTCTCTACCAATGAGTTACGGATGAAGCAGGTTTTATATACGTAACCAACACACGAGTACATAATATGTAGAGTAGAGCTACTGAAAATCGTTTGGCAGAAGGCAGTTATGAAAGTCCAAACGTGATTTCGATAATCTCGTCTACAGACTTACTCGTTATATTCGAGAGAGAGAGAGAGAGAGAGAGAGAGAGAGAGAGAGAGAGAGAGAGAGAGAGAGAAGGGGTTAATTGATTCAAATTAGAGGGCTACTAAAGAGAGAACCTAATCACCACTGATAAACTTCTTCATTGATATAATAAGGGGATGTCGATAAAGACCTACTTTAAGGTCATGGTAATTAGGAGATGTGACCCTATCACCGACAGAAATGACATTTGCACTTAAGAGAGAGAGAGAGAGAGAGAGAGAGAGAGAGAGAGAGAGAGAGAGAGAGAGAGAGAGAGAACCAGCCGCCAAACAAACAGATAATTCAAAGATAATATCGCTCCGGTCCGGCCCAAGATGCTGTTCTTAATGGCACACTGAAGTGACGGTCTCGATTAGAAAGAACTAAAATGATCATCTAGCTATACATCGAATCTAAAGGGGACACCAGGTTTCTAAGATCAATATTTTAGGACTCCCAATGAACGAGAAGCGAAGACTAATAAGAGTCCAAACGACCACCCTGCAGAACATAAAAGATACTTTTGTTATTTTTCAGGCCCTGTATGGTCCCATAGGTTAACGAAACCACACCGTGACTTGATAGTTAAAATCATATGCTACAGGATTTAATTTTTTTAAAAATAGATATTTACTTTATGGATACATGTTGATAGATAATCCAACTACTTATCAAGGCTGAAATTTCAGTAAATTAAATCAATATCTTACAGTTATTAGAAGACACTGAAATATGAAACGTCATGAATATATGAATAAAGGCAAATGCCACGATGGAAAGTGAGACAGCTGAGTGGAGTTAGGCCTTTCGACTTACTGTCCTTTACTTGTGTCAGTAAAGGACGGTAACCCCGAAGTCCAAAGATATACCGCCTGAAGCCAAACCCATCGATGGGCCAAAAGTACGAGCATAAAATCAATCAACCAAGCTGCTGCCTCTACTATCTATCAATCTACCCACATTTAAATTCATATAAACACACAGGCAGCGACTTATCTCCATCACCCTACACCGATCGGCTACGCTACAAAAAAAACTGGTGCATTAAATACCTTGAATACAACATTCGCTCCGCTCCACAATATGCAAAAAGGACAAGTTTCTGAAAATGTTGCAGGGCAATTAGCGCATTCTGTCTCACATATTCATTTGCAAGAAGAAGAAAAAAAAAACATCTCAAGTTTCCAATCAATTAAGCGCAAATTACCGCTACCCTACCTACAAATACTTTTGAAGTGGTGTGCATCAAGAACCACCGGTTTCGACAATGGCATCTTTTAAGTAATTATTACTGGTATTAGTATCAATATTATATCTTCAACGCTTTAGACTTATAATAATGCAGGGAAAGCTTTGAAGCTTAGTTTTAAAAGGATTGAAATGCGTTAAAGAAAAATGGGGAAGACACGAGATCAGAGAGAGAGAGAGAGAGAGAGAGAGAGAGAGAGAGAGAGAGAGAGAGAGAGAGAATTCCGCAATCTCACTGGATGAAAAGGGGAAAAATTTCAAAGCCGTGAAATTTAATGCATATATATAAAAGAAGTTGAAACAATCGCCATCGGCGACTTTATGTTTGTTCAACTGGCGACACCGGGCATAAACTCAAGAAAATTTCAGCCACGGACAGTGGCGGCCTGTCCTATCGCGCTGCCAGACGCTCGATGATGGCTAACTTTAACCTTCAATAAAATGAAAACTACTAAGGCTAGAAGGTTGCAATTAGACATGTTTGATGATAGTAGGGTGCACGATCAATATTCCAAGTTTCTCTGAGGGCGGACAGACAAGCCAGTACATTAGTTGTCTTTAAAAGAGAGAGAGAGAGAGAGAGAGAGAGAGAGAGAGAGAGAGAGAGCCTTTAATCCAGTATACAAAGGCCAGTTATAAACTTCCCCAAAATTCCGATTTACAAACTCGGGCGATTTCTATTCAAACCGGCGATTCCGAATTCATGCTACTTTTCGCACCCCCCCAACCCCACCGCTGCGAGGCACAATCGATTCCGAATCCGGACTTAAATTGCCAACTTCAAAGTGACGAATAAAGGCCACCTTACAAAGTGCAAAGAATGCAAAGGGGGGAGGGAGATAAGGGGGGAGGGTTGGGGGGGGGGGGGGGGCTGTTGGCGGTTAGGGAAGTGAACGGGGGAAGGGGGGGGGGGAGGTGTCAGTGCTGGTGGTTGGTGGATGGGTGGTCCTTCTGCCTCACGGAGTGCATAGAGAGAGAGAGAGAGAGAGAGAGAGAGAGAGAGAATTCACGAGTGCACCAACTGCCGTAATCACTCGTAGCGAAACCACCCAAACTGGCTCCTAATAACGCATGACGACAATTAGCGTCGGGCGCAGATTATAACGTTCAATTTGCTACCTTCAGACGCGCATATTAGCATACATTATAACCACCCCAAATCCTAATGAAACGTCACGCAAGTAATGCAAATCCGTGTCAGATTGAATCGCAAATGCAGGCAGATCTGGGTCACGGTGAATTAATGCATTCATGGGCGACCTCCCTCCCCTCTCCCCCCCTCCCCCCTTCCCCCCCGCCGGAAAAACGAGTCATGGATTAGGGCACTTAAAAGGAAGAGTGCCAGATAACCTTGAATTCGGTCTTACAGGGAAGAACCTCAAGCCGTAAAAGAATAAAAAAAATCAATAAGTAAATTAATAATTTTCTCAAGGTTTGTATACTATGTCCTTGCGTGGCTGAACTAGTAGGAATCATGATCTATTTATCTTTATATATATATATATATATATACTATATAATATATAATATAGAGAAGAGAGAGAGAGAGAGAGAGAGAGAGAGAGAGAGAGAGAGAGGAGAGAGAGAGAGAGAGAGAGAGAAAGTCTACCATCACAAAATGGAACCGACAAGAACGGTTGAAAGAAAAGTGTGTAACACCGAGCGGCGTGTGTGTGTGTGTGTGTGTGTGTGTATACGTGCAACATAGGTGGCCCTGGATGCAATTGCAAGCCCCCAGTCTCACCCACAGAAACACACCAAGCAGAAGCAGGAACATGAGGACGGAGGAGGAGGAGGAGGAGGAGTAGGAGGAGGAAGGAGACGACGACGACGACGAAGAGAAACAGAGGCATCACTAGCTAAGACAACAGCACACACACAGCATCAGCAACACAGCAGCAGCACAGCGTCCGGCTACATATATACAAACACACACAGGCTCGCAGCAGGAGCAGCAGCAGGAGAACGATGCCAACCCTTCCTCTTTAAGCGTATACACACTGCTCGCCTCTCCGCTCTCATCGCCTAATTCTTGAACCCGTCTCAAGATGCCACTAACAAAGCGAGAGGCGAATGGAAGGGGGAGATGGGAGAGGGAAAGAGAAAAGAGGAGAGATAGATGAGGACATGAGGAGGATGATAGAGGAGGCTTTAGGGTGAGGGAAGGAGGAGGTGGGGGGGGGGGGGGAGTAGATGTGAAAACCTTGAATGGGGAAGCAATGGAGAGAGGGCGATAAGACAACACAGGTGTGCTCGTGTGAAAATACACAGCGAGAGAGAGAGAGAGAGAGAGAGAGAGAGAGAGAGAGAGAGAGAGAGAGAGCTATAATTATGAGCTGCCAAAACAAAAACAAAAAAAGCAAAGGTATATTCTCATATATGACACGAAAACTTATAAATTGCGTAGATATTCCGTAACGCGAAGAAGTGTAGTATTTTTTCTAAAAATATCATCTACCGTCTAAAAGTGATGACGTAATAGTATTATCCAACGAGAGAAGTGCTAATAATCCATCCCACACGCTCGACTTATTGATTCTATTCCTTCTGTGAACTGACGACGCAAAAGCTATGGTCAGCCCCGTTCGACTAACACTCTTTCTGACTCATTATTCCAACAGCACAACTGTAGCTTCCATGATTATCAATATTCAGGCAATTGAGAGAGATGATCTATTTAGAAAAAAAATCTATCACAGGAATAGTTAATAGAGGACATTAAACTGTAGCTTCCATTATCATCAATATTCTGACAATTGATTCATTAAAAAAAAAAAAGGACATGAATGACTACTTCATAAAGGCATTAATTGGTCAATTATTATAAAATTCATTATTGTTGTCATTTATAAAAAACCTAAAAGAAACATATTACGGAACGAACCGAGAGGCGATAACCTTACAAAAAAGTATCCGTGAAAACATAAAGAGAACAGAATACACTTACACGAGCAAAAATAATTGAACATAGCCGAACGATGGATGTCAGAACTGACTATTATCTATGAACAGCAACAATACTTGATGCAGTATAAAACAAAAGTAAGGTCAATAGAGAATACCTCCGGCAATGCGAACCACTTTGAATACATGATTTTTTCCAAACCTTTTTTATTAGGTTACTCGTTCTTGGTACTGCTTACTATAACGCATAAATACACACAAGTGTGTATATATATTAATATATATATATATATATATATATATATATATATATACACACACACACACACACACCACACACAAACGCAAAACTAGGCAAAAGCGGTATAAATAAATAAATCTTCGAACAAAATGGGAAGATTAGTGAATACACGTGCGCTATCCTAAACCTTCTCAAGCAACTTGTAAATCTGTGAATCTTACGAGAGCCGACTTCACGAAAGAAAAGAGAGAGAGAGAGAGAGAGAGAGAGAGAGAGAGAGAGAAACTTACCTGCCTTGTTTGTCAACGGTAGATTGTACGAGTATATACAACTTTACAAACAGAACCCGGGTTAACCTAAATTGCACCTTCCAAGAGAGAGAGAGAGAGAGAGAGAGAGAGAGAGAGAGAGAGAGAGACCTACCTTGTTTCACAGCAGTAAATTGACACAAAGCAAGCCCGAAGTAACCTATATTGCAAGCTTTAACAGAGAGAGAGAGAGAGAGAGAAATTCCTGCAGTTAGCAAACTAAATGCGCATTGACTTTAAAAACCCACGACCTCCGAGAACTTGAAGCAGTCCTCCTCAGGGACTTCAGAAATGCCCAGCTAACAATGACGGTCAGCAGAAGCCACTAGCAGAATCCGATTTAGCGTCCATCCACGGTGCGGAATTGTTCCTTGAAATCAACAGGCTATAGCACCTGGTGGTATATACAAGTCTGTTCACTGTATCTTTATCTCGTTCAAAGGGATTGTTTTTAATGATTTTTCTGTAAAGCACAACTTTTAAGAAGTTTTTGTCTGTTCGTTCTCATTTTTCCTGTCTGCATTTTCTATGTCCGCTCTCAGGTCTTAAAAACAACTAAGGTTAGAAGTCTGCAAATTGGTATGTTGATCGTCCACCCTCCAGTCACCAAACATACCAAATTGCAGCCCTCTAGCCTCAGTAGTGTTATTTGATTTATGGTTAAAGTTGGCCATGATAGGCGCCTGGCACCCAACAACACAGAGCACCACCTGGCCGCGGCTGAAAGTTACGTGAGCCACGGCCCATAAAAATTACACGTTGTACAGGAAACAACCCCGTCGGGGATTATCCTAAAAACATAAACAAAAGACCGTAAATATCAGAGAGATAATGACTCCCAAGAAATGTTAGTCTTAGATATCGGACCCCCGGAAATCCTCGGGAATCAGTATCTAGGAGAGATTCTTCAAAATTCCTCAACCATCTTTTCCCCTTGACTGATAGCTATGGGATCGATTTGTTCTCTGTTAATATCATCCGGAGATGCGTAAGCGTATAATTGTGGATGCCTTTGCGTTGGAAAATAAAGTTATCAACGGTGCGTCCATTTTCCATAAATATTCAGAAAAATAAAAGCAAGAGAGTGCTGTGTGTTACCTAAATGTGTTCAGAATGCCACTTTAAAGATGAGCGCAGCATCGTTTATGGATTCCTGTCCTGTCTAAGTATCCTGCAGTTCAAACCCCAGTGAAAATAAATATAAAAGAAAAGTAAGTATCCGGCAGTTCAAACCACAGTGGAAATAAATATAAAAGAAAAGTTAGTGTCCGGCTGTTCAAACCACAGTGAAAATAAATATAAAAGAAAAGTTAGTGTCCGGCAGTTCAAACCACAGTGAAAATAAATATAAAGAAAAAAACCCGGCAGTTCAAACCACAGTGAAAATAAATATAAAAGAAAAACTGTTGACATCATATCACACAAGAACCTCAGGCTTGCTACACATACGACAATGACCGAGACGAGAGACCTGTATTCATCCAGTTACAGGTAAAAATTGAAGAGATTAATCTGTGTGTGAAATGCAATTAGCAATATCCAAAGTCGACGCTAAACCTTCGAACGGTATTTCTATATTTGAAAGAAAGCAGCCCTGTTCTTTTGTAAACATACAAGGTATCATGGGAAACTGGAAACGTTCCTTCGTCTCATAAATTTCTCATAAAGCCGAAATCCTGACCGATAAACTGTTGAGTTGAATATAGAATTTAGGCCAAAGGCCAAGCACTGGGACCTATGATGTCACTCAGCGGTGAAAGGAAATTGACAGTTGTACTATGAATTAAGTGTTAGGAGAGGGTGGAAAGCAAGTTGAAGAAAGAGAATATGAAAGGAGGTAAAGTAAAAGGAACGAAAGTGATTGCAGCTGGGGGCCGAAGGCACGCTGGAAAGAACCTTAAGCCTACAGTGCACCGCATGATGTCCACTGACGGCACTAGCCCCCACACGGGGAAATACCAGAAAGGGATTCACAAAAATAAAGGTCTGCATTCTGGAAACAAAATCTTGAAAACCTCTGGCTGTTAAAAAAACCTTTAAACAACAGATGATCATTTATGCAATATTTAATATTTACGAGAGAGAGAGAGAGAGAGAGAGAGATAGAGAGAGAGAGAGAGAGAGAGAATCCACCTCTTTACACCCAAGGAACGAGCAAGAGAGATTCTAACAATTATTGATATCCAAGAAAAATAAAACAATAAAAAAGCCACGAAAAAAGGTACAAAAAACCGTTCAAGTTCATAAGCCGACTCTTCTGTCGACCAATGAGAATGCTCCGTGACCCATAAACCCTGCTTGTCTCGAGGGATCCAGGTTCGTTGTTTACAGAGAAGATAGGGAAAGGCATAGATATATGGCTGGATGGACGCACCGGCAGCGCCACCTTTACACCAATCATCAAAGAGCATAAGAGACCAAAATAGTGGTGGAGGGTTTGATAAGAAAATGTGGCTGGATATATATTATAGTATTTATGTACGATACATAAATAATAAATACTATAAAGTACTACCTGACTTGTCGCCATTCACCCTCGTGTTTGTTTGTTTGTTAGTATGGTGTTTTTTGCGTTGCATGGAACCAGTGGTTATTCAGCAACGACGCTTGACGTGACTTCCGAACCACGTCGAGAGGGAAGTTTTATCACCAGAAATACACATCTCTCACACCTCAGTGGAATGCCCGAGAATCGAACTCGCAGCCACCGAGGTGGCAGGCCAAGACCATACCGATCACGCCACTGAGGCGCTTTTCATCCTCCTGTGAATAAGCTGTTTTATGTACCTAAAATCTACTGGTCACTTTTGACCATACATGCATGTAATTGTCAAAGTCGCAATGCCCTCTTAACTTCTCAAATTCTCCGCACTACAAAGCCTTGGATCCACTTGGATTCAAACTGTTTTTATGTCAAAGCCCTAAAGATATAATTTTCTCAAATCATGCATCGTATGCTTTGACATTCCACTTAATGTTCATATCTCTTCAGTCGTTTGTCTCTCTTGTGAATTCCAGAGCTATTCAAACAGTTCACAGGAGAGACAGTCGACTAAGACAAAGCAGCTGTGTACTGCTGATTAGGTTTTTTTCAAGAAAAGAAAGTTGAAAGTAAATTTTACTAAAGTAGGGTTGTTACCTTTAACTTAAGGTTAGGTAAAAGCCATGGCCACATTGTGATGAATATTGCAAAGAACGCGAAAAGAGAACACAAAACGCAGTTGTATTGGAGAGTAAATGCTACTGGCAATGATTCCACGAATGGACACACTTTGTTCTTCAAACATTCACTTATAAACCATGAAAAATAAGATCTGATTCCACGAATGAAGAGATACAAACCACGACGGGAATGAAACTGCGTCAAACTTCACTAGTTAAGACGGAAGGAATTAAATCAGTGAATGTTGACGAAAGGTAATAAATGACATGTCAGCTAAGTATGCTAATAAAGTAGCACGAAGGGTGGAAGCGCTAAAAAATTGAAGATTCGCACAAGAAGGGAACAACGTGATTGGAACTCTGGACACAAACTATTATTAGGTGGTGTACTTTATTTATCTAGGCTTGGAGGACGTACAAAC